>NW_026292177.1:0-124311 GCF_023091745.1 Budorcas taxicolor | reverse complement strand
CGCCGTTCCTGTTTGAGTGGGCCTCCTCTTGAGATGCGACGGGAACGCCGGGAACTCTTTCCCGACGAAGCAGGGAAAGGATCCCTCATCTCGAGCTACGAGGCGGAAACGGGGCTCCTCTGGATGTGGGCGGGACCCTCGTGATTCCTCTCGAGTGGAGACAGCTAGGTCGGGGAACTTCTTGATTTGCACCAAGGGTGTGAAGGACCCTTTCGAAGTTCCAGAGGTGAGGTGTGATCAGCCTCGAGACGCCTCAGCGGAAATGGGCCTCATCTCGCCTGGAGGGGAGAACCTCCTGGATTTTCTCGAGTTGCGGCAGGTCTTCTCGAGTTACGACGGGGGACCTCAGGGACCCGCTCTGGTGGCCTCAGGAAAGGCCAGTCCCCATGCGAGTTGCTAGGGGACCTCTCGGGATTCCTCTCCCGTCCATGCCGGGGCCTCAGTCCTTGTGTGGAGTCGGGGCCGGAACCTGAGGATTCCTCTCCATTGTTGGCCATGGATCTTGGGGTGCTTCTGAGTCTCCCCAGGGAGTCAGGCCTCGTCTCGAGTGGGGGGCATGCACGTGCGCTTTCCTCCCGAGCTGCAGCAGTAGTGTCACGCTTCCTGTCACGTGGATCATGGGTTCTGTGGCTTTCCCTCGAGGCTGTCCCTCAAGGCTTTCCCACGAGGCTTTCCCACAGGCTGTGCCACGTGCCACCTTGGTGTGGGTCGATCCTCGGCGTGAAACACGAGCCGGTGAAGGGAAAAGAGGTTCCTCTGGAATGGACTGAGACATCTGGGGGACTCTTGGCATGGTGGCACGACCCTGGAGTTCCTCTCGCCGTTCCTGTTGAGTGGGCCTCCTCTTGAGTTGCGACGGGAACGCCGGGAACTCTTTCCCGACGAAGCAGGGAAAGGATCCCTCATCTCGAGCTACGAGGCGGAAACGGGGCTCCTCTGGATGTGGGCGGGACCCTCGTGATTCCTCTCGAGTAGAGACGGCTAGTTCGGGGAACTTCTTGATTTGCACCAAGGGTGTGAAGCCCCTTTCGAAGTTCAAGAGGTGAGGTGTGATCAGCCTCGAGATGCCTCAGCAGAGGAATGGGCCTCATCTCGCCTGGAGGGGAGAACCTCCTGGATTTTCTCGAGTTGCGGCAGGTCTTCTCGAGTTACGACGGGGATCTCAGGGACCCGCTCTGGTGGCCTCAGGAAAGGCCAGTCCCCCATGCGAGTTGCTAGGGGCCCTCTCGGGATTCCTCTCCCGTCGAGGCCTGGCCTAAGACCTTGTGTGGAGTCGGGCCGGAACCTGAGGATTCTCTCCAGTGTTGCCATGGATCTTGGGGTGCTTCTGAGTCTCCCCAGGGGAGTCAGGCCTCGTCTCGAGTGGGGGCATGCACGTGCGTTTTCCTCCCGAGCTGCAGCAGTAGTGTCACGCTTCCTGTCACGTGGATCAAGGGATCTGTGGCTTTCCCTCGAGGCTGTCCCTCGAGGCTTTCCCACGAGGCTTTCCCACAGGGCTGTGCCACGTGCCACCTTGGTGTGAGTCGATCCTCGGCGTGAAAGACGAGCCGGTGAAGGGAAAAGAGGTTCCTCTGGAATGGACTGAGACATCTGGGGGACTCTTGAATGGTGGCACGACCCTGGAGTTCCTCTCGCCGTTCCTGTGAGAGGGCCTCCTCTTGAGATGCGACGGGAACGCCGGGAACTCTTTCCGACGAAGCAGGGAAAGGATCCCTCATCTCGAGCTACGAGGCGGAAACGGGGCTCCTCTGGATGTGGGCGGGACCCTCGTGATTCCTCTCGAGTGGAGACGGCTAGGTCGGGGAACTTCTTGATTTGCACCAAGGGTGTGAAGGCCCCTTTCGAAGTTCCAGAGGTGAGGTGTGATCAGCCTCGAGACGCCTCAGCCGAAATGGGCCTCATCTCGACTGGAGGGGAGAACCTCCTGGATTTTCTCGAGTTGCGGCAGGTCTTCTCGAGTTACGACGGGGATCTCAGGGACCCGCTCTGGTGGCCTCAGGAAAGGCCAGTCCCCATGCGAGTTGCTAGGGGCCCTCTCGGGATTCCTCTCCCGTCGAGGCCGGGGCCTAAGACCTTGTGTGGAGTCGGGGGCCGGAACCTGAGGATTCCTCTCCATTGTTGCCATGGATCTTGGGGTGCTTCTGAGTCTCCCCAGGGGAGTCAGGCCTCGTCTCGAGTGGGGGCATGCACGTGCCCTTTCCTCCCGAGCTGCAGCAGTAGTGTCACGCTTCCTGTCACGTGGATCAAGGGATCTGTGGCTTTCCCTCGAGGCTGTCCCTCGAGGCTTTCCCACGAGGCTTTCCCACAGGGCTGTGCCACGTGCCACCTTGGTGTGAGTCGATCCTCGGCGTGAAAGACGAGCCGGTGAAGGGAAAAGAGGTTCCTCTGGAATGGACTGAGACTTCTGGGGGACTCTTGGAATGGTGGCACGACCCTGGAGTTCCTCTCGCCGTTCCTGTTGAGTGGGCCTCCTCTTGAGATGCGACGGGAACGCCGGGAACTCTTTCCCGAGGAAGCAGGGAAAGGATCCCTCATCTCGAGCTACGAGGCGGAATCGGGGCTCCTCTGGATGTGGGCGGGACCCTCGTGATTCCTCTCGAGTGGAGACGGCTAGGTCGGGGAACTTCTTGATTTGCACCAAGGGTGTGAAGGACCCTTTCGAAGTTCCAGAGGTGAGGTGTGATCAGCCTCGAGACGCCTCAGCCGAAATGGGCCTCATCTCGCCTGGAGGGGAGAACCTCCTGGATTTTCTCGAGTTGCGGCAGGTCTTCTCGAGTTACGACGGGGATCTCAGGGACCCGCTCTGGTGGCCTCAGGAAAGGCCAGTCCCCATGCGAGTTGCTAGGGGCCCTCTCGGGATTCCTCTCCCGTCGAGGCCGGGGCCTAAGACCTTGTGTGGAGTCGGGGCCGGAACCTGAGGATTCCTCTCCAGTGTTGCCATGGATCTTGGGGTGCTTCTGAGTCACCCCAGGGGAGTCAGGCCTCGTCTCGAGTGGGGGCATGCACGTGCGCTTTCCTCCCGAGCTGCAGCAGTACTGTCACGCTTCCTGTCACGTGGATCAAGGGATCTGTGTCTTTCCCTCGAGGCTGTCCCTCGAGGCTTTCCCACGAGGCTTTCCCACAGGGCTGTGCCACGTGCCACCTTGGTGTGAGTCGATCCTCGGCGTGAAAGACGAGCCGGTGAAGGGAAAAAAGGTTCCTCTGGAATGGACTGAGACATCTGGGGGACTCTTGGAATGGTGGCACGACCCTGGAGTTCCTCTCGCTGTTCCTGTTGAGAGGGCCTCCTCTTGAGATGCGACGGGAACGCCGGGAACTCTTTCCCGACGAAGCAGGGAAAGGATCCCTCATCTCGAGCTATGAGGCGGAAACGGGGCTCCTCTGGATGTGGGCGGGACCCTCGTGATTCCTCTCGAGTGGAGACAGCTAGGTCGGGGAACTTCTTGATTTGCACCAAGGGTGTGAAGGACCCTTTCGAAGTTCCAGAGGTGAGGTGTGATCAGCCTCGAGACGCCTCAGCGGAAATGGGCCTCATCTCGCCTGGAGGGGAGAACCTCCTGGATTTTCTCGAGTTGCGGCAGGTCTTCTCGAGTTACGACGGGGACCTCAGGGACCCGCTCTGGTGGCCTCAGGAAAGGCCAGTCCCCATGCGAGTTGCTAGGGGACCTCTCGGGATTCCTCTCCCGTCCATGCCGGGGCCTCAGTCCTTGTGTGGAGTCGGGGCCGGAACCTGAGGATTCCTCTCCATTGTTGCCATGGATCTTGGGGTGCTTCTGAGTCTCCCCAGGGGAGTCAGGCCTCGTCTCGAGTGGGGGCATGCACGTGCGCTTTCCTCCCGAGCTGCAGCAGTAGTGTCACGCTTCCTGTCACGTGGATCATGGGTTCTGTGGCTTTCCCTCGAGGCTGTCCCTCAAGGCTTTCCCACGAGGCTTTCCCACAGGGCTGTGCCACGTGCCACCTTGGTGTGGGTCGATCCTCGGCGTGAAACACGAGCCGGTGAAGGGAAAAGAGGTTCCTCTGGAATGGACTGAGACATCTGGGGGACTCTTGGAATGGTGGCACGACCCTGGAGTTCCTCTCGCCGTTCCTGTTGAGTGGGCCTCCTCTTGAGTTGCGACGGGAACGCCGGGAACTCTTTCCCGACGAAGCAGGGAAAGGATCCCTCATCTCGAGCTACGAGGCGGAAACGGGGCTCCTCTGGATGTGGGCGGGACCCTCGTGATTCCTCTCGAGTAGAGACGGCTAGTTCGGGGAACTTCTTGATTTGCACCAAGGGTGTGAAGGCCCCTTTCGAAGTTCAAGAGGTGAGGTGTGATCAGCCTCGAGATGCCTCAGCAGAAATGGGCCTCATCTCGCCTGGAGGGGAGAACCTCCTGGATTTTCTCGAGTTGCGGCAGGTCTTCTCGAGTTACGACGGGGATCTCAGGGACCCGCTCTGGTGGCCTCAGGAAAGGCCAGTCCCCATGCGAGTTGCTAGGGGCCCTCTCGGGATTCCTCTCCCGTCGAGGCCTGGGCCTAAGACCTTGTGTGGAGTCGGGGCCGGAACCTGAGGATTCCTCTCCAGTGTTGCCATGGATCTTGGGGTGCTTCTGAGTCTCCCCAGGGGAGTCAGGCCTCGTCTCGAGTGGGGGCATGCACGTGCGTTTTCCTCCCGAGCTGCAGCAGTAGTGTCACGCTTCCTGTCACGTGGATCAAGGGATCTGTGGCTTTCCCTCGAGGCTGTCCCTCGAGGCTTTCCCACGAGGCTTTCCCACAGGGCTGTGCCACGTGCCACCTTGGTGTGAGTCGATCCTCGGCGTGAAAGACGAGCCGGTGAAGGGAAAAGAGGTTCCTCTGGAATGGACTGAGACATCTGGGGGACTCTTGGAATGGTGGCACGACCCTGGAGTTCCTCTCGCCGTTCCTGTTGAGAGGGCCTCCTCTTGAGATGCGACGGGAACGCCGGGAACTCTTTCCCGACGAAGCAGGGAAAGGATCCCTCATCTCGAGCTACGAGGCGGAAACGGGGCTCCTCTGGATGTGGGCGGGACCCTCGTGATTCCTCTCGAGTGGAGACGGCTAGGTCGGGGAACTTCTTGATTTGCACCAAGGGTGTGAAGGCCCCTTTCGAAGTTCCAGAGGTGAGGTGTGATCAGCCTCGAGACGCCTCAGCCGAAATGGGCCTCATCTCGACTGGAGGGGAGAACCTCCTGGATTTTCTCGAGTTGCGGCAGGTCTTCTCGAGTTACGACGGGGATCTCAGGGACCCGCTCTGGTGGCCTCAGGAAAGGCCAGTCCCCATGCGAGTTGCTAGGGGCCCTCTCGGGATTCCTCTCCCGTCGAGGCCGGGGCCTAAGACCTTGTGTGGAGTCGGGGCCAGAACCTGAGGATTCCTCTCCATTGTTGCCATGGATCTTGGGGTGCTTCTGAGTCTCCCCAGGGGAGTCAGGCCTCGTCTCGAGTGGGGGCATGCACGTGCCCTTTCCTCCCGAGCTGCAGCAGTAGTGTCACGCTTCCTGTCACGTGGATCAAGGGATCTGTGGCTTTCCCTCGAGGCTGTCCCTCGAGGCTTTCCCACGAGGCTTTCCCACAGGGCTGTGCCACGTGCCACCTTGGTGTGAGTCGATCCTCGGCGTGAAAGACGAGCCGGTGAAGGGAAAAGAGGTTCCTCTGGAATGGACTGAGACTTCTGGGGGACTCTTGGAATGGTGGCACGACCCTGGAGTTCCTCTCGCCGTTCCTGTTGAGTGGGCCTCCTCTTGAGATGCGACGGGAACGCCGGGAACTCTTTCCCGAGGAAGCAGGGAAAGGATCCCTCATCTCGAGCTACGAGGCGGAATCGGGGCTCCTCTGGATGTGGGCGGGACCCTCGTGATTCCTCTCGAGTGGAGACGGCTAGGTCGGGGAACTTCTTGATTTGCACCAAGGGTGTGAAGGACCCTTTCGAAGTTCCAGAGGTGAGGTGTGATCAGCCTCGAGACGCCTCAGCCGAAATGGGCCTCATCTCGCCTGGAGGGGAGAACCTCCTGGATTTTCTCGAGTTGCGGCAGGTCTTCTCGAGTTACGACGGGGATCTCAGGGACCCGCTCTGGTGGCCTCAGGAAAGGCCAGTCCCCATGCGAGTTGCTAGGGGCCCTCTCGGGATTCCTCTCCCGTCGAGGCCGGGGCCTAAGACCTTGTGTGGAGTCGGGGCCGGAACCTGAGGATTCCTCTCCAGTGTTGCCATGGATCTTGGGGTGCTTCTGAGTCACCCCAGGGGAGTCAGGCCTCGTCTCGAGTGGGGGCATGCACGTGCGCTTTCCTCCCGAGCTGCAGCAGTAGTGGCACGCTTCCTGTCACGTGGATCAAGGGATCTGTGGCTTTCCCTCGAGGCTGTCCCTCGAGGCTTTCCCACGAGGCTTTCCCACAGGGCTGTGCCACGTGCCACCTTGGTGTGAGTCGATCCTCGGCGTGAAAGACGAGCCGGTGAAGGGAAAAAAGGTTCCTCTGGAATGGACTGAGACATCTGGGGGACTC
This sequence comes from Budorcas taxicolor, assembly GCF_023091745.1. Classification (NCBI taxonomy): domain Eukaryota; kingdom Metazoa; phylum Chordata; class Mammalia; order Artiodactyla; family Bovidae; genus Budorcas; species Budorcas taxicolor. Next base: position 117,816 of record NW_026292177.1, on the reverse strand, counting down.
TTGGAATGGTGGCACGACCCTGGAGTTCCTCTCGCTGTTCCTGTTGAGAGGGCCTCCTCTTGAGATGCGACGGGAACGCCGGGAACTCTTTCCCGACGAAGCAGGGAAAGGATCCCTCATCTCGAGCTATGAGGCGGAAACGGGGCTCCTCTGGATGTGGGCGGGACCCTCGTGATTCCTCTCGAGTGGAGACGGCTAGGTCGGGGAACTTCTTGATTTACACCAAGGGTGTGAAGGACCCTTTCGAAGTTCCAGAGGTGAGGTGTGATCAGCCTCGAGACGCCTCAGCGGAAATGGGCCTCATCTCGCCTGGAGGGGAGAACCTCCTGGATTTTCTCGAGTTGCGGCAGGTCTTCTCGAGTTACGACGGGGACCTCAGGGACCCGCTCTGGTGGCCTCAGGAAAGGCCAGTCCCCATGCGAGTTGCTAGGGGACCTCTCGGGATTCCTCTCCCGTCCATGCCGGGGCCTCAGTCCTTGTGTGGAGTCGGGGCCGGAACCTGAGGATTCCTCTCCAGTGTTGCCATGGATCTTGGGGTGCTTCTGAGTCTCCCCAGGGGAGTCAGGCCTCGTCTCGAGTGGGGGCATGCACGTGCGCTTTCCTCCCGAGCTGCAGCAGTAGTGTCACGCTTCCTGTCACGTGGATCAAGGGATCTGTGGCTTTCCCTCGAGGCTGTCCCTCGAGGCTGTCGCTCGAGGCTTTCCCACGAGGCTTTCCCACAGGGCTGTGCCACGTGCCACCTTGGTGTGAGTCGATCCTCGGCGTGAAAGACGAGCCGGTGAAGGGAAAAGCGGTTCCTCTGGAATGGACTGAGACATCTGGGGGACTCTTGGAATGGTGGCACGACCCTGCAGTTCCTCTCGCCGTTCCTGTTGAGATGGCCTCCTCTTGAGATGCGACGGGAACGCTGGGAACTCTTTCCCAACGAAGCAGGGAAAGGATCCCTCATCTCGAGCTACGAGGCGGAAACGGGGCTCCTCTGGATGTGGGCGGGACCCTCGTGATTCCTCTCGAGTGGAGACGGCTAGGTCGGTGAACTTCTTGATTTGCACCAAGGGTGTGAAGAACCCTTTCGAAGTTCCAGAGGTGAGGTGTGATCAGCCTCGAGTCGCCTCGCCTGAAATGGGCCTCATCTCGCCTGGAGGGGAGAACCTCCAGGATTTTCTCGAGTTGCGGCAGGTCTTCTCGAGTTACGACGGGGATCTCAGGGACCCGCTCTGGTGGCCTCAGGAAAGGCCAGTCCCCATGCGAGTTGCTAGGGGCCCTCTCGGGATTCCTCTCCCGTCGAGGCCTGGGCCTAAGACCTTGTGTGGAGTCGGGGCCGGAACCTGAGGATTCCTCTCCAGTGTTGCCATGGATCTTGGGGTGCTTCTGAGGCTCCCCAGGGGAGTCAGGCATCGTCTCGAGTGGGGGCATGCACGTGCGCTTTCCTCCCGAGCTGCAGCAGTAGTGTCACGCTTCCTGTCACGTGGATCAAGGGATCTGTGGCTTTCCCTCGAGGCTGTCCCTCGAGGCTTTCCCACGAGGCTTTCCCACAGGGCTGTGCCACGTGCCACCTTGGTGTGAGTCGATCCTCGGCGTGAAAGACGAGCCGGTGAAGGGAAAAGAGGTTCCTCTGGAACGGAGTGAGACATCTGGGGGACTCTTGGAATGGTGGCACGACCCTGGAGTTCCTCTCGCCGTTCCTGTTGAGAGGGCCTCCTCTTGAGATGCGACGGGAACGCCGGGAACTCTTTCCCGACGAAGCAGGGAAAGGATACCTCATCTCGAGCTACGAGGCGGAAACGGGGCTCCTCTGGATGTGGGCGGGACCCTCGTGATTCCTCTCGAGTGGAGACGGCTAGGTCGGGGAACTTCTTGATTTGCACCAAGGGTGTGAAGGACCCTTTCGAAGTTCCAGAGGTGAGGTGTGATCAGCCTCGAGACGCCTCAGCGGGAATGGGCCTCATCTCGCCTGAAGGGGAGAACCTCCTGGATTTTCTCGAGTTGCGGCAGGTCTTCTCGAGTTACGACGGGGACCTCAGGGACCCGCTCTGGTGGCCTCAGGAAAGGCCAGTCCCCATGCCAGTTGCTAGGGGACCTCTCGGGATTCCTCTCCCGTCCATGCCGGGGCCTCAGTCCTTGTGTGGAGTCGGGGCCGGAACCTGAGGATTCCTCTCCAGTGTTGCCATGGATCTTGGGGTGCTTCTGAGTCTCCCCAGGGGAGTCAGGCCTCGTCTCGATTGGGGGCATGCACGTGCGTTTTCCTCCCGAGCTGCAGCAGTAGTGTCACGCTTCCTGTCACGTGGATCAAGGGATCTGTGGCTTTCCCTCGAGGCTGTCCCTCGAGGCTTTCCCACGAGGCTTTCCCACAGGGCTGTGCCACGTGCCACCTTGGTGTGTCGATCCTCGGCGTGAAAGACGAGCCGGTGAAGGGAAAAGAGGTTCCTCTGGAATGGACTGAGACATCTGGGGGACTCTTGGAATGGTGGCACGACCCTGGAGTTCCTCTCGCCGTTCCTGTTGAGAGGGCCTCCTCTTGAGATGCGACGGGAACGCCGGGAACTCTTTCCCGACGAAGCAGGGAAAGGATCCCTCATCTCGAGCTACGAGGCGGACACGGGGCTCCTCTGGATGTGGGCGGGACCCTCGTGATTCCTCTCGAGTGGAGACGGCTAGGTCGGGGAACTTCTTGATTTGCACCAAGGGTGTGAAGGCCCCTTTCGAAGTTCCAGAGGTGAGGTGTGATCAGCCTCGAGACGCCTCAGCGGAAATGGGCCTCATCTCGCCTGGAGGGGAGAACCTCCTGGATTTTCTCGAGTTGCGGCAGGTCTTCTCGAGTTACGACGGGGACCTCAGGGACCCGCTCTGGTGGCCTCAGGAAAGGCCAGTCCCCATGCGAGTTGCTAGGGGACCTCTCGGGATTCCTCTCCCGTCCATGCCGGGGCCTCAGTCCTTGTGTGGAGTCGGGGCCGGAACCTGAGGATTCCTCTCCAGTGTTGCCATGGATCTTGGGGTGCTTCTGAGTCTCCCCAGGGGAGTCAGGCCTCGTCTCGAGTGGGGGCATGCACGTGCGCTTTCCTCCCGAGCTGCAGCAGTAGTGTCACGCTTCCTGTCACGTGGATCAAGGGATCTGTGGCTTTCCCTCGAGGCTGTCCCTCGAGGCTGTCCCTCGAGGCTTTCCCACGAGGCTTTCCCACAGGGCTGTGCCACGTGCCACCTTGGTGTGAGTCGATCCTCGGCGTGAAAGACGAGCCGGTGAAGGGAAAAGCGGTTCCTCTGGAATGGACTGAGACATCTGGGGGACTCTTGGAATGGTGGCACGACCCTGGAGTTCCTCTCGCCGTTCCTGTTGAGATGGCCTCCTCTTGAGATGCGACGGGAACGCTGGGAACTCTTTCCCAACGAAGCAGGGAAAGGATCCCTCATCTCGAGCTACGAGGCGGAAACGGGGCTCCTCTGGATGTGGGCGGGACCCTCGTGATTCCTCTCGAGTGGAGACGGCTAGGTCGGTGAACTTCTTGATTTGCACCAAGGGTGTGAAGAACCCTTTCGAAGTTCCAGAGGTGAGGTGTGATCAGCCTCGAGTCGCCTCGCCTGAAATGGGCCTCATCTCGCCTGGAGGGGAGAACCTCCAGGATTTTCTCGAGTTGCGGCAGGTCTTCTCGAGTTACGACGGGGACAACAGGGACCCGCTCTGGTGGCCTCAGGAAAGGCCAGTCCCCATGCGTGTTGCTAGGGGACCTCTTGGGATGCCTCTCCCGTCCATGCCGGGGCCTCAGTCCTTGTGTGGAGTCGGGGCCGGAACCTGAGGATTCCTCTCCAGTGTTGCCATGGATCTTGGGGTGCTTCTGAGTCTCCCCAGGGGAGTCAGGCCTCGTCTCGAGTCGGGGCATGCACGTGCGCTTTCCTCCCGAGCTGCAGCAGTAGTGTCACGCTTCCTGTCACGTGGATCAAGGGATCTGTGGCTTTCCCTCGAGGCTGTCCCTCGAGGCTTTCCCACGAGGCTTTCCCACAGGGCTGTGCCACGTGCCACCTTGGTGTGAGTCGATCCTCGGCGTGAAAGACGAGCCGGTGAAGGGAAAAGAGGTTCCTCTGGAATGGACTGAGACATCTGGGGGACTCTTGGGATGGTGGCACGACCTTGGAGTTCCTCTCGCCGTTCCTGTTGAGAGGGCCTCCTCTTGAGATGCGACGGAAACGCCGTGAACTCTTTCCCGACGAAGCAGGGAAAGGATCCCTCATCTCGAGCTACGAGACGGAAACGGGAATCCTCTGGATGTGGGCGGGACCCTCGTGATACCTCTCGAGTGGAGACGGCTAGGTCGGGGAACTTCTTGATTTGCACCAAGGGTGTGAAGGACCCTTTCGAAGTTCCAGAGGTGAGGTGTGATCAGCCTCGAGACGCCTCAGCGGAAATGGGCCTCATCTCGCCTGGAGGGGAGAACCTCCTGGATTTTCTCGAGTTGCGGCAGGTCTTCTCGAGTTACGACGGGGACCTCAGGGACCCGCTCTGGTGGCCTCAGGAAAGGCCAGTCCCCATGCGAGTTGCTAGGGGACCTCTCGGGATTCCTCTCCCGTCCATGCCGGGGCCTCAGTCCTTGTGTGGATTCGGGGCCGGAACCTGAGGATTCCTCTCCATTGTTGCCATGGATCTTGGGGTGCTTCTGAGTCTCCCCAGGGGAGTCAGGCCTCGTCTCGAGTGGGGGCATGCACGTGCGCTTTCCTCCCGAGCTGCAGCAGTAGTGTCACGCTTCCTGTCACGTGGATCATGGGTTCTGTGGCTTTCCCTCGAGGCTGTCCCTCAAGGCTTTCCCACGAGGCTTTCCCACAGGGCTGTGCCACGTGCCACCTTGGTGTGGATCGATCCTCGGCGTGAAACACGAGCCGGTGAAGGGAAAAGAGGTTCCTCTGGAATGGACTGAGACATCTGGGGGACTCTTGGAATGGTGGCACGACCCTGGAGTTCCTCTCGCCGTTCCTGTTGAGTGGGCCTCCTCTTGAGTTGCGACGGGAACGCCGGGAACTCTGTCCCGACGAAGCAGGGAAAGGATCCCTCATCTCGAGCTATGAGGCGGAAACGGGGCTCCTCTGGATGTGGGCGGGACCCTCGTGATTCCTCTCGAGTGGAGACGGCTAGGTCGGGGAACTTCTTGATTTGCACCAAGGGTGTGAAGGCCCCTTTCGAAGTTCAAGAGGTGAGGTGTGATCAGCCTCGAGATGCCTCAGCGGAAATGGGCCTCATCTCGCCTGGAGGGGAGAACCTCCTGGATTTTCTCGAGTTGCGGCAGGTCTTCTCGAGTTACGACGGGGATCTCAGGGACCCGCTCTGGTGGCCTCAGGAAAGGCCAGTCCCCATGCGAGTTGCTAGGGGCCCTCTCGGGATTCCTCTCCCGTCGAGGCCTGGGCCTAAGACCTTGTGTGGAGTCGGGGCCGGAACCTGAGGATTCCTCTCCAGTGTTGCCATGGATCTTGGGGTGCTTCTGAGGCTCCCCAGGGGAGTCAGGCATCGTCTCGAGTGGGGGCATGCACGTGCGCTTTCCTCCCGAGCTGCAGCAGTAGTGTCACGCTTCCTGTCACGTGGATCAAGGGATCTGTGGCTTTCCCTCGAGGCTGTCCCTCGAGGCTTTCCCACGAGGCTTTCCCACAGGGCTGTGCCACGTGCCACCTTGGTGTGAGTCGATCCTCGGCGTGAAAGACGAGCCGGTGAAGGGAAAAGAGGTTCCTCTGGAACGGAGTGAGACATCTGGGGGACTCTTGGAATGGTGGCACGACCCTGGAGTTCCTCTCGCCGTTCCTGTTGAGAGGGCCTCCTCTTGAGATGCGACGGGAACGCCGGGAACTCTTTCCCGACGAAGCAGGGAAAGGATACCTCATCTCGAGCTACGAGGCGGAAACGGGGCTCCTCTGGATGTGGGCGGGACCCTCGTGATTCCTCTCGAGTGGAGACGGCTAGGTCGGGGAACTTCTTGATTTGCACCAAGGGTGTGAAGGACCCTTTCGAAGTTCCAGAGGTGAGGTGTGATCAGCCTCGAGACGCCTCAGCGGGAATGGGCCTCATCTCGCCTGAAGGGGAGAACCTCCTGGATTTTCTCGAGTTGCGGCAGGTCTTCTCGAGTTACGACGGGGACCTCAGGGACCCGCTCTGGTGGCCTCAGGAAAGGCCAGTCCCCATGCCAGTTGCTAGGGGACCTCTCGGGATTCCTCTCCCGTCCATGCCGGGGCCTCAGTCCTTGTGTGGAGTCGGGGCCGGAACCTGAGGATTCCTCTCCAGTGTTGCCATGGATCTTGGGGTGCTTCTGAGTCTCCCCAGGGGAGTCAGGCCTCGTCTCGATTGGGGGCATGCACGTGCGTTTTCCTCCCGAGCTGCAGCAGTAGTGTCACGCTTCCTGTCACGTGGATCAAGGGATCTGTGGCTTTCCCTCGAGGCTGTCCCTCGAGGCTTTCCCACGAGGCTTTCCCACAGGGCTGTGCCACGTGCCACCTTGGTGTGTCGATCCTCGGCGTGAAAGACGAGCCGGTGAAGGGAAAAGAGGTTCCTCTGGAATGGACTGAGACATCTGGGGGACTCTTGGAATGGTGGCACGACCCTGGAGTTCCTCTCGCCGTTCCTGTTGAGAGGGCCTCCTCTTGAGATGCGACGGGAACGCCGGGAACTCTCTCCCGACGAAGCAGGGAAAGGATCCCTCATCTCGAGCTACGAGGCGGACACGGGGCTCCTCTGGATGTGGGCGGGACCCTCGTGATTCCTCTCGAGTGGAGACGGCTAGGTCGGGGAACTTCTTGATTTGCACCAAGGGTGTGAAGGCCCCTTTCGAAGTTCCAGAGGTGAGGTGTGATCAGCCTCGAGACGCCTCAGCGGAAATGGGCCTCATCTCGCCTGGAGGGGAGAACCTCCTGGATTTTCTCGAGTTGCGGCAGGTCTTCTCGAGTTACGACGGGGACAACAGGGACCCGCTCTGGTGGCCTCAGGAAAGGCCAGTCCCCATGCGAGTTGCTAGGGGCCCTCTCGGGATTTCTCTCCCGTCGAGGCCGGGGCCTAAGACCTTGTGTGGAGTCGGGGCCGGAACCTGAGGATTCCTCTCCAGTGTTGCCATGGATCTTGGGGTGCTTCTGAGTCTCCCCAGGGGAGTCAGGCCTCGTCTCGAGTGGGGGCATGCACGTGCGCTTTCCTCCCGAGCTGCAGCAGTAGTGTCACGCTTCCTGTCACGTGCATCAAGGGATCTGTGGCTTTCCCTCGAGGCTGTCCCTCGAGGCTTTCCCACGAGGCTTTCCCACAGGGCTGTGCCACGTGCCACCTTGGTGTGAGTCGATCCTCGGCGTGAAAGACGAGCCGGTGAAGGGAAAAGAGGTTCCTCAGGAACGGACTGAGACATCTGGGGGACTCTTGGAATGGTGGCACGACCCTGGAGTTCCTCTCGCTGTTCCTGTTGAGAGGGCCTCCTCTTGAGATGCGACGGGAACGCCGGGAACTCTTTCCCGTCGAAGCAGGGAAAGGATACCTCATCTCGAGCTACGAGGCGGAAACGGGGCTCCTCTGGATGTGGGCGGGACCCTCGTGATTCCTCTCGAGTGGAGACGGGTATGTCGGGGAACTTCTTGATTTGCACCAAGGGTGTGAAGGACCCTTTCGAAGTTCCAGAGGTGAGGTGTGATCAGCCTCGAGACGCCTCAGCCGAAATGGGCCGCATCTCGCCTGGAGGGGAGAACCTCCTGGATTTTCTCGAGTTGCGGCAGGTCTTCTCGAGTTACGACGGGGATCTCAGGGACCCGCTCTGGTGGCCTCAGGAAAGGCCAGTCCCCATGCGAGTTGCTAGGGGCCCTCTCGGGATTCCTCTCCCGTCGAGGCCGGGGCCTAAGACCTTGTGTGGAGTCGGGGCCGGAACCTGAGGATTCCTCTCCAGTGTTGCCATGGAACTTGGGGTGCTTCTGAGGCTCCCCAGGGGAGTCAGGCCTCGTCTCGAGTGGGGGCATGCACGTGCGCTTTCCTCCCGAGCTGCAGCAGTAGTGTCACGCTTCCTGTCACGTGGATCAAGGGATCTGTGTCTTTCCCTCGAGGCTGTCCCTCGAGGCTTTCCCACGAGGCTTTCCCACAGGGCTGTGCCACGTGCCACCTTGGTGTGAGTCGATCCTCGGCGTGAAAGACGAGCCGGTGAAGGGAAAAGAGGTTCCTCTGGAAAGGACTGAGACATCTGGGGGACTCTTGGAATGGTGGCACGACCCTGGAGTTCCTCTCGCCGTTCCTGTTGAGAGGGCCTCCTCTTGAGATGCGACGGGAACGCCAGGAACTCTTTCCCGACGAAGCAGGGAAAGGATCCCTCATCTCGAGCTACGAGGTGGAAACGGGGCTCCTCTGGATGTGGGCGGGACCGTCGTGATTCCTCTCGAGTGGAGACGGGTATGTCGGGGAACTTCTTGATTTGCATCAAGGGTGTGAAGGACCCTTTCGAAGTTCCAGAGGTGAGGTGTGATCAGCCTCGAGACGCCTCAGCGGGAATGGGCCTCATCTCGCCTGAAGGGGAGAACCTCCTGGATTTTCTCGAGTTGCGGCAGGTCTTCTCGAGTTACGACGGGGACCTCAGGGACCCGCTCTGGTGGCCTCAGGAAAGGCCACTCCCCATGCGAGTTGCTAGGGGCCCTCTCGGGATTCCTCTCCCGTCGAGGCCGGGGCCTAAGACCTTGTGTGGAGTCGGGGCCGGAACCTGAGGATTCCTCTCCAGTGTTGCCATGGATCTTGGGGTGCTTCTGAGTCTCCCCAGGGGAGTCAGGCCTCGTCTCGAGTGGGGGCATGCACGTGCGCTTTCCTCCCGAGCTGCAGCAGTAGTGTCACGCTTCCTGTCACGTGGATCAAGGGATCTGTGGCTTTCCCTCGAGGCTGTCCCTCGAGGCTTTCCCACGAGGCTTTCCCACAGGGCTGTGCCACGTGCCACCTTGGTGTGAGTCGATCCTCGGCGTGAAAGACGAGCCGGTGAAGGGAAAAGAGGTTCCTCTGGAATGGACTGAGACTTCTGGGGGACTCTTGGAATGGTGGCACGACCCTGGAGTTCCTCTCGCCGTTCCTGTTGAGTGGGCCTCCTCTTGAGATGCGACGGGAACGCCGGGAACTCTTTCCCGAGGAAGGAGGGAAAGGATCCCTCATCTCGAGCTACGAGGCGGAATCGGGGCTCCTCTGGATGTGGGCGGGACCCTCGTGTTTCCTCTCGAGTGGAGACGGCTAGGTCGGGGAACTTCTTGATTTGCACCAAGGGTGTGAAGGACCCTTTCGAAGTTCCAGAGGTGAGGTGTGATCAGCCTCGAGACGCCTCAGCCGAAATGGGCCTCATCTCGCCTGGAGGGGAGAACCTCCTGGATTTTCTCGAGTTGCGGCAGGTCTTCTCGAGTTACGACGGGGATCTCAGGGACCCGCTCTGGTGGCCTCAGGAAAGGCCAGTCCCCATGCGAGTTGCTAGGGGCCCTCTCGGGATTCCTCTCCCGTCGAGGCCGGGGCCTAAGACCTTGTGTGGAGTCGGGGCCGGAACCTGAGGATTCCTCTCCAGTGTTGCCATGGATCTTGGGGTGCTTCTGAGTCACCCCAGGGGAGTCAGGCCTCGTCTCGAGTGGGGGCATGCACGTGCGTTTTCCTCCCGAGCTGCAGCAGTAGTGTCACGCTTCCTGTCACGTGGATCAAGGGATCTGTGGCTTTCCCTCGAGGCTGTCCCTCGAGGCTTTCCCACGAGGCTTTCCCACAGGGCTGTGCCACGTGCCACCTTGGTGTGAGTCGATCCTCGGCGTGAAAGACGAGCCGGTGAAGGGAAAAGAGGTTCCTCTGGAATGGACTGAGACATCTGGGGGACTCTTGGAATGGTGGCACGACCCTGGAGTTCCTCTCGCCGTTCCTGTTGAGAGGGCCTCCTCTTGAGATGCGACGGGAACGCCGGGAACTCTTTCCCGACGAAGCAGGGAAAGGATCCCTCATCTCGAGCTACGAGGCGGAAACGGGGCTCCTCTGGATGTGGGCGGGACCCTCGTGATTCCTCTCGAGTGGAGACGGCTAGGTCGGGGAAATTCTTGATTTGCACCAAGGGTGTGAAGGCCCCTTTCGAAGTTCCAGAGGTGAGGTGTGATCAGCCTCGAGACGCCTCAGCCGAAATGGGCCTCATCTCGACTGGAGGGGAGAACCTCCTGGATTTTCTCGAGTTGCGGCAGGTCTTCTCGAATTACGACGGGGATCTCAGGGACCCGCTCTGGTGGCCTCAGGAAAGGCCAGTCCCCATGCGAGTTGCTAGGGGCCCTCTCGGGATTCCTCTCCCGTCGAGGCCGGGGCCTAAGACCTTGTGTGGAGTCGGGGCCGGAACCTGAGGATTCCTCTCCAGTGTTGCCATGGATCTTGGGGTGCTTCTGAGTCTCCCCAGGGGAGTCAGGCCTCGTCTCGATTGGGGGCATGCACGTGCGTTTTCCTCCCGAGCTGCAGCAGTAGTGTCACGCTTCCTGTCACGTGGATCAAGGGATCTGTGGCTTTCCCTCGAGGCTGTCCCTCGAGGCTTTCCCACGAGGCTTTCCCACAGGGCTGTGCCACGTGCCACCTTGGTGTGTCGATCCTCGGCGTGAAAGACGAGCCGGTGAAGGGAAAAGAGGTTCCTCTGGAATGGACTGAGACATCTGGGGGACTCTTGGAATGGTGGCACGACCCTGGAGTTCCTCTCGCCGTTCCTGTTGAGAGGGCCTCCTCTTGAGATGCGACGGGAACGCCGGGAACTCTTTCCCGACGAAGCAGGGAAAGGATCCCTCATCTCGAGCTACGAGGCGGACACGGGGCTCCTCTGGATGTGGGCGGGACCCTCGTGATTCCTCTCGAGTGGAGACGGCTAGGTCGGGGAACTTCTTGATTTGCACCAAGGGTGTGAAGGCCCCTTTCGAAGTTCCAGAGGTGAGGTGTGATCAGCCTCGAGACGCCTCAGCGGAAATGGGCCTCATCTCGCCTGGAGGGGAGAACCTCCTGGATTTTCTCGAGTTGCGGCAGGTCTTCTCGAGTTACGACGGGGACAACAGGGACCCGCTCTGGTGGCCTCAGGAAAGGCCAGTCCCCATGCGAGTTGCTAGGGGCCCTCTCGGGATTTCTCTCCCGTCGAGGCCGGGGCCTAAGACCTTGTGTGGAGTCGGGGCCGGAACCTGAGGATTCCTCTCCAGTGTTGCCATGGATCTTGGGGTGCTTCTGAGTCTCCCCAGGGGAGTCAGGCCTCGTCTCGAGTGGGGGCATGCACGTGCGCTTTCCTCCCGAGCTGCAGCAGTAGTGTCACGCTTCCTGTCACGTGCATCAAGGGATCTGTGGCTTTCCCTCGAGGCTGTCCCTCGAGGCTTTCCCAAGAGGCTTTCCCACAGGGCTGTGCCACGTGCCACCTTGGTGTGAGTCGATCCTCGGCGTGAAAGACGAGCCGGTGAAGGGAAAAGAGGTTCCTCAGGAACGGACTGAGACATCTGGGGGACTCTTGGAATGGTGGCACGACCCTGGAGTTCCTCTCGCTGTTCCTGTTGAGAGGGCCTCCTCTTGAGATGCGACGGGAACGCCGGGAACTCTTTCCCGTCGAAGCAGGGAAAGGATACCTCATCTCGAGCTACGAGGCGGAAACGGGGCTCCTCTGGATGTGGGCGGGACCCTCGTGATTCCTCTCGAGTGGAGACGGGTATGTCGGGGAACTTCTTGATTTGCACCAAGGGTGTGAAGGACCCTTTCGAAGTTCCAGAGGTGAGGTGTGATCAGCCTCGAGACGCCTCAGCCGAAATGGGCCGCATCTCGCCTGGAGGGGAGAACCTCCTGGATTTTCTCGAGTTGCGGCAGGTCTTCTCGAGTTACGACGGGGATCTCAGGGACCCGCTCTGGTGGCCTCAGGAAAGGCCAGTCCCCATGCGAGTTGCTAGGGGCCCTCTCGGGATTCCTCTCCCGTCGAGGCCGGGGCCTAAGACCTTGTGTGGAGTCGGGGCCGGAACCTGAGGATTCCTCTCCAGTGTTGCCATGGAACTTGGGGTGCTTCTGAGGCTCCCCAGGGGAGTCAGGCCTCGTCTCGAGTGGGGGCATGCACGTGCGCTTTCCTCCCGAGCTGCAGCAGTAGTGTCACGCTTCCTGTCACGTGGATCAAGGGATCTGTGTCTTTCCCTCGAGGCTGTCCCTCGAGGCTTTCCCACGAGGCTTTCCCACAGGGCTGTGCCACGTGCCACCTTGGTGTGAGTCGATCCTCGGCGTGAAAGACGAGCCGGTGAAGGGAAAAGAGGTTCCTCTGGAAAGGACTGAGACATCTGGGGGACTCTTGGAATGGTGGCACGACCCTGGAGTTCCTCTCGCCGTTCCTGTTGAGAGGGCCTCCTCTTGAGATGCGACGGGAACGCCAGGAACTCTTTCCCGACGAAGCAGGGAAAGGATCCCTCATCTCGAGCTACGAGGTGGAAACGGGGCTCCTCTGGATGTGGGCGGGACCGTCGTGATTCCTCTCGAGTGGAGACGGGTATGTCGGGGAACTTCTTGATTTGCATCAAGGGTGTGAAGGACCCTTTCGAAGTTCCAGAGGTGAGGTGTGATCAGCCTCGAGACGCCTCAGCGGGAATGGGCCTCATCTCGCCTGAAGGGGAGAACCTCCTGGATTTTCTCGAGTTGCGGCAGGTCTTCTCGAGTTACGACGGGGACCTCAGGGACCCGCTCTGGTGGCCTCAGGAAAGGCCACTCCCCATGCGAGTTGCTAGGGGCCCTCTCGGGATTCCTCTCCCGTCGAGGCCGGGGCCTAAGACCTTGTGTGGAGTCGGGGCCGGAACCTGAGGATTCCTCTCCAGTGTTGCCATGGATCTTGGGGTGCTTCTGAGTCTCCCCAGGGGAGTCAGGCCTCGTCTCGAGTGGGGGCATGCACGTGCGCTTTCCTCCCGAGCTGCAGCAGTAGTGTCACGCTTCCTGTCACGTGCATCAAGGGATCTGTGGCTTTCCCTCGAGGCTGTCCCTCGAGGCTTTCCCACGAGGCTTTCCCACAGGGCTGTGCCACGTGCCACCTTGGTGGGAGTCCATCCTCGGCGTGAAAGACGAGCCGGTGAAGGGAAAAGAGGTTCCTCTGGAATGGACTGAGACTTCTGGGGGACTCTTGGAATGGTGGCACGACCCTGGAGTTCCTCTCGCCGTTCCTGTTGAGTGGGCCTCCTCTTGAGATGCGACGGGAACGCCGGGAACTCTTTCCCGAGGAAGGAGGGAAAGGATCCCTCATCTCGAGCTACGAGGCGGAATCGGGGCTCCTCTGGATGTGGGCGGGACCCTCGTGTTTCCTCTCGAGTGGAGACGGCTAGGTCGGGGAACTTCTTGATTTGCACCAAGGGTGTGAAGGACCCTTTCGAAGTTCCAGAGGTGAGGTGTGATCAGCCTCGAGACGCCTCAGCCGAAATGGGCCTCATCTCGCCTGGAGGGGAGAACCTCCTGGATTTTCTCGAGTTGCGGCAGGTCTTCTCGAGTTACGACGGGGATCTCAGGGACCCGCTCTGGTGGCCTCAGGAAAGGCCAGTCCCCATGCGAGTTGCTAGGGGCCCTCTCGGGATTCCTCTCCCGTCGAGGCCGGGGCCTAAGACCTTGTGTGGAGTCGGGGCCGGAACCTGAGGATTCCTCTCCAGTGTTGCCATGGACCTTGGGGTGCTTCTGAGTCACCCCAGGGGAGTCAGGCCTCGTCTCGAGTGGGGGCATGCACGTGCGTTTTCCTCCCGAGCTGCAGCAGTAGTGTCACGCTTCCTGTCACGTGGATCAAGGGATCTGTGGCTTTCCCTCGAGGCTGTCCCTCGAGGCTTTCCCACGAGGCTTTCCCACAGGGCTGTGCCACGTGCCACCTTGGTGTGAGTCGATCCTCGGCGTGAAAGACGAGCCGGTGAAGGGAAAAGAGGTTCCTCTGGAATGGACTGAGACATCTGGGGGACTCTTGGAATGGTGGCACGACCCTGGAGTTCCTCTCGCCGTTCCTGTTGAGAGGGCCTCCTCTTGAGATGCGACGGGAACGCCGGGAACTCTTTCCCGACGAAGCAGGGAAAGGATCCCTCATCTCGAGCTACGAGGCGGAAACGGGGCTCCTCTGGATGTGGGCGGGACCCTCGTGATTCCTCTCGAGTGGAGACGGCTAGGTCGGGGAAATTCTTGATTTGCACCAAGGGTGTGAAGGCCCCTTTCGAAGTTCCAGAGGTGAGGTGTGATCAGCCTCGAGACGCCTCAGCGGAAATGGGCCTCATCTCGCCTGGAGGGGAGAACCTCCTGGATTTTCTCTAGTTGCGGCAGGTCTTCTCGAATTACGACGGGGATCTCAGGGACCCGCTCTGGTGGCCTCAGGAAAGGCCAGTCCCCATGCGAGTTGCTAGGGGCCCTCTCGGGATTCCTCTCCCGTCGAGGCCGGGGCCTAAGACCTTGTGTGGAGTCGGGGCCGGAACCTGAGGATTCCTCTCCAGTGTTGCCATGGATCTTGGGGTGCTTCTGAGTCTCCCCAGGGGAGTCAGGCCTCGTCTCGATTGGGGGCATGCACGTGCGTTTTCCTCCCGAGCTGCAGCAGTAGTGTCACGCTTCCTGTCACGTGGATCAAGGGATCTGTGGCTTTCCCTCGAGGCTGTCCCTCGAGGCTTTCCCACGAGGCTTTCCCACAGGGCTGTGCCACGTGCCACCTTGGTGTGTCAATCCTCGGCGTGAAAGACGAGCCGGTGAAGGGAAAAGAGGTTCCTCTGGAATGGACTGAGACATCTGGGGGACTCTTGGAATGGTGGCACGACCCTGGAGTTCCTCTCGCCGTTCCTGTTGAGAGGGCCTCCTCTTGAGATGCGACGGGAACGCCGGGAACTCTTTCCCGACGAAGCAGGGAAAGGATCCCTCATCTCGAGCTACGAGGCGGACACGGGGCTCCTCTGGATGTGGGCGGGACCCTCGTGATTCCTCTCGAGTGGAGACGGCTAGGTCGGGGAACTTCTTGATTTGCACCAAGGGTGTGAAGGCCCCTTTCGAAGTTCCAGAGGTGAGGTGTGATCAGCCTCGAGACGCCTCAGCGGAAATGGGCCTCATCTCGCCTGGAGGGGAGAACCTCCTGGATTTTCTCGAGTTGCGGCAGGTCTTCTCGAGTTACGACGGGGACAACAGGGACCCGCTCTGGTGGCCTCAGGAAAGGCCAGTCCCCATGCGAGTTGCTAGGGGCCCTCTCGGGATTTCTCTCCCGTCGAGGCCGGGGCCTAAGACCTTGTGTGGAGTCGGGGCCGGAACCTGAGGATTCCTCTCCAGTGTTGCCATGGATCTTGGGGTGCTTCTGAGTCTCCCCAGGGGAGTCAGGCCTCGTCTCGAGTGGGGGCATGCACGTGCGCTTTCCTCCCGAGCTGCAGCAGTAGTGTCACGCTTCCTGTCACGTGCATCAAGGGATCTGTGGCTTTCCCTCGAGGCTGTCCCTCGAGGCTTTCCCACGAGGCTTTCCCACAGGGCTGTGCCACGTGCCACCTTGGTGTGAGTCGATCCTCGGCGTGAAAGACGAGCCGGTGAAGGGAAAAGAGGTTCCTCAGGAACGGACTGAGACATCTGGGGGACTCTTGGAATGGTGGCACGACCCTGGAGTTCCTCTCGCTGTTCCTGTTGAGAGGGCCTCCTCTTGAGATGCGACGGGAACGCCGGGAACTCTTTCCCGTCGAAGCAGGGAAAGGATACCTCATCTCGAGCTACGAGGCGGAAACGGGTCTCCTCTGGATGTGGGCGGGACCCTCGTGATTCCTCTCGAGTGGAGACGGGTATGTCGGGGAAATTCTTGATTTGCACCAAGGGTGTGAAGGACCCTTTCGAAGTTCCAGAGGTGAGGTGTGATCAGCCTCGAGACGCCTCAGCCGAAATGGGCCGCATCTCGCCTGGAGGGGAGAACCTCCTGGATTTTCTCGAGTTGCGGCAGGTCTTCTCGAGTTACGACGGGGATCTCAGGGACCCGCTCTGGTGGCCTCAGGAAAGGCCAGTCCCCATGCGAGTTGCTAGGGGCCCTCTCGGGATTCCTCTCCCGTCGAGGCCGGGGCCTAAGACCTTGTGTGGAGTCGGGGCCGGAACCTGAGGATTCCTCTCCAGTGTTGCCATGGAACTTGGGGTGCTTCTGAGGCTCCCCAGGGGAGTCAGGCCTCGTCTCGAGTGGGGGCATGCACGTGCGCTTTCCTCCCGAGCTGCAGCAGTAGTGTCACGCTTCCTGTCACGTGCATCAAGGGATCTGTGGCTTTCCCTCGAGGCTGTCCCTCGAGGCTTTCCCACGAGGCTTTCCCACAGGGCTGTGCCACGTGCCACCTTGGTGTGAGTCGATCCTCGGCGTGAAAGACGAGCCGGTGAAGGGAAAAGAGGTTCCTCTGGAAAGGACTGAGACATCTGGGGGACTCTTGGAATGGTGGCACGACCCTGGAGTTCCTCTCGCCGTTCCTGTTGAGAGGGCCTCCTCTTGAGATGCGACGGGAACGCCAGGAACTCTTTCCCGACGAAGCAGGGAAAGGATCCCTCATCTCGAGCTACGAGGTGGAAACGGGGCTCCTCTGGATGTGGGCGGGACCGTCGTGATTCCTCTCGAGTGGAGACGGGTATGTCGGGGAACTTCTTGATTTGCATCAAGGGTGTGAAGGACCCTTTCGAAGTTCCAGAGGTGAGGTGTGATCAGCCTCGAGACGCCTCAGCGGGAATGGGCCTCATCTCGCCTGAAGGGGAGAACCTCCTGGATTTTCTCGAGTTGCGGCAGGTCTTCTCGAGTTACGACGGGGACCTCAGGGACCCGCTCTGGTGGCCTCAGGAAAGGCCACTCCCCATGCCAGTTGCTAGGGGACCTCTCGGGATTCCTCTCCCGTCCATGCCGGGGCCTCAGTCCTTGTGTGGAGTCGGGGCCGGAACCTGAGGATTCCTCTCCAGTGTTGCCATGGATCTTGGGGTTCTTCTGAGTCTCCCCAGGGGAGTCAGGCCTCGTCTCGAGTGGGGGCATGCACGTGCGTTTTCCTCCCGAGCTGCAGCAGTAGTGTCACGCTTCCTGTCACGTGGATCAAGGGATCTGTGGCTTTCCCTCGAGGCTGTCCCTCGAGGCTTTCCCACGAGGCTTTCCCACAGGGCTGTGCCACGTGCCACCTTGGTGTGAGTCGATCCTCGGCGTGAAAGACGAGCCGGTGAAGGGAAAAGAGGTTCCTCTGGAATGGACTGAGACATCTGGGGGACTCTTGGAATGGTGGCACGACCCTGGAGTTCCTCTCGCCGTTCCTGTTGAGAGGGCCTCCTCTTGAGATGCGACGGGAACGCTGGGAACTCTTTCCCGACGAAGCAGGGAAAGGATCCCTCATCTCGAGCTACGAGGCGGAAACGGGGCTCCTCTGGATGTGGGCGGGACCCTCGTGATTCCTCTCGAGTGGAGACGGCTAGGTCGGGGAACTTCTTGATTTGCACCAAGGGTGTGAAGGCCCCTTTCGAAGTTCCAGAGGTGAGGTGTGATCAGCCTCGAGACGCCTCAGCGGAAATGGGCCTCATCTCGACTGGAGGGGAGAACCTCCTGGATTTTCTCGAGTTGCGGCAGGTCTTCTCGAGTTACGACGGGGATCTCAGGGACCCGCTCTGGTGGCCTCAGGAAAGGCCAGTCCCCATGCGAGTTGCTAGGGGCCCTCTCGGGATTCCTCTCCCGTCGAGGCCGGGGCCTAAGACCTTGTGTGGAGTCGGGGCCGGAACCTGAGGATTCCTCTCCAGTGTTGCCATGGATCTTGGGGTGCTTCTGAGTCTCCCCAGGGGAGTCAGGCCTCGTCTCGAGTGGGGGCATGCACGTGCGCTTTCCTCCCGAGCTGCAGCAGTAGTGTCACGCTTCCTGTCACGTGGATCAAGGGATCTGTGGCTTTCCCTCGAGGCTGTCCCTCGAGGCTTTCCCACGAGGCTTTCCCACAGGGCTGTGCCACGTGCCACCATGGTGTGAGTCGATCCTCGGCGTGAAAGACGAGCCGGTGAAGGGAAAAGAGGTTCCTCTGGAATGGACTGAGACTTCTGGGGGACTCTTGGAATGGTGGCACGACCCTGGAGTTCCTCTCGCCGTTCCTGTTGAGTGGGCCTCCTCTTGAGATGCGACGGGAACGCCGGGAACTCTTTCCCGAGGAAGGAGGGAAAGGATCCCTCATCTCGAGCTACGAGGCGGAATCGGGGCTCCTCTGGATGTGGGCGGGACCCTCGTGTTTCCTCTCGAGTGGAGACGGCTAGGTCGGGGAACTTCTTGATTTGCACCAAGGGTGTGAAGGACCCTTTCGAAGTTCCAGAGGTGAGGTGTGATCAGCCTCGAGACGCCTCAGCCGAAATGGGCCTCATCTCGCCTGGAGGGGAGAACCTCCTGGATTTTCTCGAGTTGCGGCAGGTCTTCTCGAGTTACGACGGGGATCTCAGGGACCCGCTCTGGTGGCCTCAGGAAAGGCCAGTCCCCATGCGAGTTGCTAGGGGCCCTCTCGGGATTCCTCTCCCGTCGAGGCCGGGGCCTAAGACCTTGTGTGGAGTCGGGGCCGGAACCTGAGGATTCCTCTCCAGTGTTGCCATGGATCTTGGGGTGCTTCTGAGTCTCCCCAGGGGAGTCAGGCCTCGTCTCGAGTGGGGGCATGCACGTGCGCTTTCCTCCCGAGCTGCAGCAGTAGTGTCACGCTTCCTGTCACGTGGATCAAGGGATCTGTGGCTTTCCCTCGAGGCTGTCCCTCGAGGCTTTCCCACGAGGCTTTCCCACAGGGCTGTGCCACGTGCCACCATGGTGTGAGTCGATCCTCGGCGTGAAAGACGAGCCGGTGAAGGGAAAAGAGGTTCCTCTGGAATGGACTGAGACTTCTGGGGGACTCTTGGAATGGTGGCACGACCCTGGAGTTCCTCTCGCCGTTCCTGTTGAGTGGGCCTCCTCTTGAGATGCGACGGGAACGCCGGGAACTCTTTCCCGAGGAAGGAGGGAAAGGATCCCTCATCTCGAGCTACGAGGCGGAATCGGGGCTCCTCTGGATGTGGGCGGGACCCTCGTGTTTCCTCTCGAGTGGAGACGGCTAGGTCGGGGAACTTCTTGATTTGCACCAAGGGTGTGAAGGACCCTTTCGAAGTTCCAGAGGTGAGGTGTGATCAGCCTCGAGACGCCTCAGCCGAAATGGGCCTCATCTCGCCTGGAGGGGAGAACCTCCTGGATTTTCTCGAGTTGCGGCAGGTCTTCTCGAGTTACGACGGGGATCTCAGGGACCCGCTCTGGTGGCCTCAGGAAAGGCCAGTCCCCATGCGAGTTGCTAGGGGCCCTCTCGGGATTCCTCTCCCGTCGAGGCCGGGGCCTAAGACCTTGTGTGGAGTCGGGGCCGGAACCTGAGGATTCCTCTCCAGTGTTGCCATGGATCTTGGGGTGCTTCTGAGTCACCCCAGGGGAGTCAGGCCTCGTCTCGAGTGGGGGCATGCACGTGCGTTTTCCTCCCGAGCTGCAGCAGTAGTGTCACGCTTCCTGTCACGTGGATCAAGGGATCTGTGGCTTTCCCTCGAGGCTGTCCCTCGAGGCTTTCCCACGAGGCTTTCCCACAGGGCTGTGCCACGTGCCACCTTGGTGTGAGTCGATCCTCGGCGTGAAAGACGAGCCGGTGAAGGGAAAAGAGGTTCCTCTGGAATGGACTGAGACATCTGGGGGACTCTTGGAATGGTGGCACGACCCTGGAGTTCCTCTCGCCGTTCCTGTTGAGAGGGCCTCCTCTTGAGATGCGACGGGAACGCCGGGAACTCTTTCCCGACGAAGCAGGGAAAGGATCCCTCATCTCGAGCTACGAGGCGGAAACGGGGCTCCTCTGGATGTGGGCGGGACCCTCGTGATTCCTCTCGAGTGGAGACGGCTAGGTCGGGGAAATTCTTGATTTGCACCAAGGGTGTGAAGGCCCCTTTCGAAGTTCCAGAGGTGAGGTGTGATCAGCCTCGAGACGCCTCAGCCGAAATGGGCCTCATCTCGACTGGAGGGGAGAACCTCCTGGATTTTCTCGAGTTGCGGCAGGTCTTCTCGAATTACGACGGGGATCTCAGGGACCCGCTCTGGTGGCCTCAGGAAAGGCCAGTCCCCATGTGAGTTGCTAGGGGCCCTCTCGGGATTCCTCTCCCGTCGAGGCCGGGGCCTAAGACCTTGTGTGGAGTCGGGGCCGGAACCTGAGGATTCCTCTCCAGTGTTGCCATGGATCTTGGGGTGCTTCTGAGTCTCCCCAGGGGAGTCAGGCCTCGTCTCGAGTGGGGGCATGCACGTGCGCTTTCCTCCCGTGCTGCAGCAGTAGTGTCACGCTTCCTGTCACGTGGATCAAGGGATCTGTGGCTTTCCCTCGAGGCTGTCCCTCGAGGCTTTCCCACGAGGCTTTCCCACAGGGCTGTGCCACGTGCCACCTTGGTGTGAGTCGATCCTCGGCGTGAAAGACGAGCCGGTGAAGGGAAAAGAGGTTCCTCTGGAATGGACTGAGACTTCTGGGGGACTCTTGGAATGGTGGCACGACCCTGGAGTTCCTCTCGCCGTTCCTGTTGAGTGGGCCTCCTCTTGAGATGCGACGGGAACGCCGGGAACTCTTTCCCGAGGAAGCAGGGAAAGGATCCCTCATCTCGAGCTACGAGGCGGAATCGGGGCTCCTCTGGATGTGGGCGGGACCCTCGTGATTCCTCTCGAGTGGAGACGGCTAGGTCGGGGAACTTCTTGATTTGCACCAAGGGTGTGAAGGACCCTTTCGAAGTTCCAGAGGTGAGGTGTGATCAGCCTCGAGACGACTCAGCCGAAATGGGCCTCATCTCGCCTGGAGGGGAGAACCTCCTGGATTTTCTCGAGTTGCGGCAGGTCTTCTCGAGTTACGACGTGGATCTCAGGGACCCGCTCTGGTGGCCTCAGGAAAGGCCAGTCCCCATGCGAGTTGCTAGGGGCCCTCTCGGGATTCCTCTCCCGTCGAGGCCGGGGCCTAAGACCTTGTGTGGAGTCGGGGCCGGAACCTGAGGATTCCTCTCCAGTGTTGCCATGGATCTTGGGGTGCTTCTGAGTCACCCCAGGGGAGTCAGGCCTCGTCTCGAGTGGGGGCATGCACGTGCGCTTTCCTCCCGAGCTGCAGCAGTAGTGTCACGTTTCCTGTCACGTGGATCAAGGGATCTGTGGCTTTCCCTCGAGGCTGTCCCTCGAGGCTTTCCCACGAGGCTTTCCCACAGGGCTGTGCCACGTGCCACCTTGGTGTGAGTCGATCCTCGGCGTGAAAGACGAGCCGGTGAAGGGAAAAGAGGTTCCTCTGGAACGGACTGAGACATCTGGGGGACTCTTGGAATGGTGGCACGACCCTGGAGTTCCTCTCGCTGTTCCTGTTGAGAGGGCCTCCTCTTGAGATGCGACGGGAACGCCGGGAACTCTTTCCCGACGAAGCAGGGAAAGGATCCCTCATCTCGAGCTATGAGGCGGAAACGGGGCTCCTCTGGATGTGGGCGGGACCCTCGTGATTCCTCTCGAGTGGAGACGGCTAGGTCGGGGAACTTCTTGATTTACACCAAATGTGTGAAGGACCCTTTCGAAGTTCCAGAGGTGAGGTGTGATCAGCCTCGAGACGCCTCAGCGGAAATGGGCCTCATCTCGCCTGGAGGGGAGAACCTCCTGGATTTTCTCGAGTTGCGGCAGGTCTTCTCGAGTTACGACGGGGATCTCAGGGACCCGCTCTGGTGGCCTCAGGAAAGGCCAGTCCCCATGCGAGTTGCTAGGGGCCCTCTCGGGATTCCTCTCCCGTCGAGGCCGGGGCCTAAGACCTTGTGTGGAGTCGGGGCCGGAACCTGAGGATTCCTCTCCAGTGTTGCCATGGATCTTGGGGTGCTTCTGAGTCTCCCCAGGGGAGTCAGGCCTCGTCTCGAGTGGGGGCATGCACGTGCGCTTTCCTCCCGAGCTGCAGCAGTAGTGTCACGCTTCCTGTCACGTGGATCAAGGGATCTGTGGCTTTCCCTCGAGGCTGTCCCTCGAGGCTTTCCCACGAGGCTTTCCCACAGGGCTGTGCCACGTGCCACCTTGGTGGGAGTCCATCCTCGGCGTGAAAGACGAGCCGGTGAAGGGAAAAGAGGTTCCTCTGGAATGGACTGAGACTTCTGGGGGACTCTTGGAATGGTGGCAGGACCCTGGAGTTCCTCTCGCCGTTCCTGTTGAGTGGGCCTCCTCTTGAGATGCGACGGGAACGCCGGGAACTCTTTCCCGAGGAAGCAGGGAAAGGATCCCTCATCTCGAGCTACGAGGCGGAATCGGGGCTCCTCTGGATGTGGGCGGGACCCTCGTGTTTCCTCTCGAGTGGAGACGGCTAGGTCGGGGAACTTCTTGATTTGCACCAAGGGTGTGAAGGACCCTTTCGAAGTTCCAGAGGTGAGGTGTGATCAGCCTCGAGACGCCTCAGCCGAAATGGGCCTCATCTCGCCTGGAGGGGAGAACCTCCTGGATTTTCTCGAGTTGCGGCAGGTCTTCTCGAGTTACGACGGGGATCTCAGGGACCCGCTCTGGTGGCCTCAGGAAAGGCCAGTCCCCATGCGAGTTGCTAGGGGCCCTCTCGGGATTCCTCTCCCGTCGAGGCCGGGGCCTAAGACCTTGTGTGGAGTCGGGGCCGGAACCTGAGGATTCCTCTCCAGTGTTGCCATGGATCTTGGGGTGCTTCTGAGTCACCCCAGGGGAGTCAGGCCTCGTCTCGAGTGGGGGCATGCACGTGCGTTTTCCTCCCGAGCTGCAGCAGTAGTGTCACGCTTCCTGTCACGTGGATCAAGGGATCTGTGGCTTTCCCTCGAGGCTGTCCCTCGAGGCTTTCCCACGAGGCTTTCCCACAGGGCTGTGCCACGTGCCACCTTGGTGTGAGTCGATCCTCGGCGTGAAAGACGAGCCGGTGAAGGGAAAAGAGGTTCCTCTGGAATGGACTGAGACATCTGGGGGACTCTTGGAATGGTGGCACGACCCTGGAGTTCCTCTCGCCGTTCCTGTTGAGAGGGCCTCCTCTTGAGATGCGACGGGAACGCCGGGAACTCTTTCCCGACGAAGCAGGGAAAGGATCCCTCATCTCGAGCTACGAGGCGGAAACGGGGCTCCTCTGGATGTGGGCGGGACCCTCGTGATTCCTCTCGAGTGGAGACGGCTAGGTCGGGGAACTTCTTGATTTACACCAAGGGTGTGAAGGACCCTTTCGAAGTTCCAGAGGTGAGGTGTGATCAGCCTCGAGACGCCTCAGCGGAAATGGGCCTCATCTCGCCTGGAGGGGAGAACCTCCTGGATTTTCTCGAGTTGCGGCAGGTCTTCTCGAGTTACGACGGGGACCTCAGGGACCCGCTCTGGTGGCCTCAGGAAAGGCCAGTCCCCATGCGAGTTGCTAGGGTACCTCTCGGGATTCCTCTCCCGTCCATGCCGGGGCCTCAGTCCTTGTGTGGAGTCGGGGCCGGAACCTGAGGATTCCTCTCCAGTGTTGCCATGGATCTTGGGGTGCTTCTGAGTCTCCCCAGGGGAGTCAGGCCTCGTCTCGAGTGGGGGCATGCACGTGCACTTTCCTCCCGAGCTGCAGCAGTAGTGTCACACTTCCTGTCACGTGGATCAAGGGATCTGTGGCTTTCCCTCGAGGCTGTCCCTCGAGGCTTTCCCACGAGGCTTTCCCACAGGGCTGTGCCACGTGCCACCTTGGTGTGAGTCGATCCTCGGCGTGAAAGACGAGCCGGTGAAG
Source organism: Budorcas taxicolor (assembly GCF_023091745.1). Lineage (NCBI taxonomy): Eukaryota > Metazoa > Chordata > Mammalia > Artiodactyla > Bovidae > Budorcas > Budorcas taxicolor. Next base: position 94,179 of record NW_026292177.1, on the reverse strand, counting down.
GGAAAAGAGGTTCCTCTGGAATGGACTGAGACATCTGGGGGACTCTTGGAATGGTGGCACGACCCTGGAGTTCCTCTCGCCGTTCCTGTTGAGTGGGCCTCCTCTTGAGATGCGACGGGAACGCCGGGAACTCTTTCCCGACGAAGCAGGGAAAGGATCCCTCATCTCGAGCTACGAGGCGGAAACGGGGCTCCTCTGGATGCGGGCGGGACCCTCGTGATTCCTCTCGAGTGGAGACGGCTAGGTCGGGGAACTTCTTGATTTGCACCAAGGGTGTGAATGACCCTTTCGAAGTTCCAGAGGTGAGGTGTGATCAGCCTCGAGACGCCTCAGCGGAAATGGGCCTCATCTCGCCTGGAGGGGAGAACCTCCTGGATTTTCTCGAGTTGCGGCAGGTCTTCTCGAGTTACGAAGGGGACATCAGGGACCCGCTCTGGTGTCATCATGAAAGGCCAGTCCCCATGCCAGTTGCTAGGGGACCTCTCGGGATTCCTCTCCCGTCCATGCCGGGGCCTCAGTCCTTGTGTGGAGTCGGGGCCGGAACCTGAGGATTCCTCTCCAGTGTTGCCATGGATCTTGGGGTGCTTCTGAGTCTCCCCAGGGGAGTCAGGCCTCGTCTCGAGTGGGGGCATGCACGTGCGCTTTCCTCCCGAGCTGCAGCAGTAGTGTCACGCTTCCTGTCACGTGGATCAAGGGATCTGTGGCTTTCCCTCGAGGCTGTCCCTCGAGGCTTTCCCACGAGGCTTTCCCACAGGGCTGTGCCACGTGCCACCTTGGTGTGAGTCGATCCTCGGCGTGAAAGACGAGCCGGTGAAGGGAAAAGAGGTTCCTCTGGAATGGACTGAGACATCTGGGGGACTCTTGGAATGGTGGCACGACCCTGGAGTTCCCCTCGCCGTTCCTGTTGAGTGGGCCTCCTCTTGAGATGCGACGGGAACGCCGGGAACTCTTTCCCGACGAAGCAGGGAAAGGATCCCTCCTCTCGAGCTACGAGGCGGAAACGGGGCTCCTCTGGATGTGGGCGGGACCCTCGTGAATCCTATCGAGTGGAGACGGCTAGGTCGGGGAACTTCTTGATTTGCACCAAGGGTGTGAAGGCCCCTTTCGAAGTTCCAGAGGTGAGGTGTGATCAGCCTCGAGACGCCTCAGCGGAAATGGGCCTCATCTCGCCTGGAGGGGAGAACCTCCTGGATTTTCTCGAGTTGCGGCAGGTCTTCTCGAGTTACGACGGGGACCTCAGGGACCCGCTCTGGTGGCCTCAGGAAAGGCCAGTCCCCATGCCAGTTGCTAGGGGACCTCTCGGGATTCCTCTCCCGTCCATGCCGGGGCCTCAGTCCTTGTGTGGAGTCGGGGCCGGAACCTGAGGATTCCTCTCCAGTGTTGCCATGGATCTTGGGGTGCTTCTGAGTCTCCCCAGGGGAGTCAGGCCTCGTCTCGAGTGGGGGCATGCACGTGCGCTTTCCTCCCGAGCTGCAGCAGTAGTGTCACGCTTCCTGTCACGTGGATCAAGGGATCTGTGGCTTTCCCTCGAGGCTGTCCCTCGAGGCTGTCCCTCGAGGCTTTCCCACGAGGCTTTCCCACAGGGCTGTGCCACGTGCCACCTTGGTGTGAGTCGATCCTCGGCGTGAAAGACGAGCCGGTGAAGGGAAAAGCGGTTCCTCTGGAATGGACTGAGACATCTGGGGGACCCTTGGAATGGTGGCACGACCCTGGAGTTCCTCTCGCCGTTCCTGTTGAGATGGCCTCCTCTTGAGATGCGACGGGAACGCTGGGAACTCTTTCCCAACGAAGCAGGGAAAGGATCCCTCATCTCGAGCTACGAGGCGGAAACGGGGCTCCTCTGGATGTGGGCGGGACCCTCGTGATTCCTCTCGAGTGGAGACGGCTAGGTCGGGGAACTTCTTGATTTGCACCAAGGGTGTGAAGAACCCTTTCGAAGTTCCAGAGGTGAGGTGTGATCAGCCTCGAGTCGCCTCGCCTGAAATGGGCCTCATCTCGCCTGGAGGGGAGAACCTCCAGGATTTTCTCGAGTTGCGGCAGGTCTTCTCGAGTTACGACGGGGACAACAGGGACCCGCTCTGGTGGCCTCAGGAAAGGCCAGTCCCCATGCGTGTTGCTAGGGGACCTCTTGGGATGCCTCTCCCGTCCATGCCGGGGCCTCAGTCCTTGTGTGGAGTCGGGGCCGGAACCTGAGGATTCCTCTCCAGTGTTGCCATGGATCTTGGGGTGCTTCTGAGTCTCCCCAGGGGAGTCAGGCCTCGTCTCGAGTCGGGGCATGCACGTGCGCTTTCCTCCCGAGCTGCAGCAGTAGTGTCACGCTTCCTGTCACGTGGATCAAGGGATCTGTGGCTTTCCCTCGAGGCTGTCCCTCGAGGCTTTCCCACGAGGCTTTCCCACAGGGCTGTGCCACGTGCCACCTTGGTGTGAGTCGATCCTCGGCGTGAAAGACGAGCCGGTGAAGGGAAAAGAGGTTCCTCTGGAATGGACTGAGACATCTGGGCTACTCTTGGGATGGTGGCACGACCCTGGAGTTCCTCTCGCCGTTCCTGTTGAGAGGGCCTCCTCTTGAGATGCGACGGAAACGCCGTGAACTCTTTCCCGACGAAGCAGGGAAAGGATCCCTCATCTCCAGCTACGAGACGGAAACGGGGATCCTCTGGATGTGGGCGGGACCCTCGTGATACCTCTCGAGTGGAGACGGCTAGGTCGGGGAACTTCTTGATTTGCACCAAGGGTGTGAAGGACCCTTTCGAAGTTCCAGAGGTGAGGTGTGATCAGCCTCGAGACGCCTCAGCGGAAATGGGCCTCATCTCGCCTGGAGGGGAGAACCTCCTGGATTTTCTCGAGTTGCGGCAGGTCTTCTCGAGTTACGACGGGGACCTCAGGGACCCGCTCTGGTGGCCTCAGGAAAGGCCAGTCCCCATGCGAGTTTCTAGGGGACCTCTCGGGATTCCTCTCCGTCCATGCCGGGGCCTCAGTCCTTGTGTGGAGTCGGGGCCGGAACCTGAGTTTTGCTCTCCAGTGTTGTCATGGATCTTGAGGTGCTTCTGAGTCTCCCCAGGGGAGTCAGGCCTCGACTCGAGTGGGGGCATGCACGTGCGCTTTCCTCCCGAGCTGCAGCAGTAGTGTCACGCTCCCTGTCACGTGCATCAAGGGATCTGTGGCTTTCCCTCGAGGCTGTCCCTCGAGGCTTTCCCACGAGGCTTTCCCACAGGTTTGTGCCACGTGCCACCTTGGCGTAAGTCGATCCTCGGCGTGAAAGACGAGCCGGTGAAGGGAGAAGAGGTTCCTCTGGAATGGACTGTGACATCTGGGGGACTCTTGGAATGGTGGCACGACCCTGGAGTTCCTCTCGCCGTTCCTGTTGAGAGGGCCTCCTCTTGAGATGCGACGGGAACGCCGGGAACTCTTTCCCGACGAAGCAGGGAAAGGATCCCTCATCTCGAGCTACGAGGCGGAAACGGGGCTCCTCTGGATGTGGGCGGGACCCTCGTGATTCCTCTCGAGTGGAGACGGCTAGGTCGGGGAACTTCTTGATTTGCACCAAGGGTGTGAAGGAGCCTTTCGAAGTTCCAGAGGTGAGGTGTGATCAGCCTCGAGACGCCTCAGCGGAAATGGGCCTCATCTCGCCTGGAGGGGAGAACCTCCTGGATTTTCTCGAGTTGCGGCAGGTCTTCTCGAGTTACGACGGGGACCTCAGGGACCCGCTCTGGTGGCCTCAGGAAAGGCCAGTCCCCATGCGAGTTGCTAGGGGACCTCTCGGGATTCCTCTCCGTCCATGCCGGGGCCTCAGTCCTTGTGTGGAGTCGGGGCCGGAACCTGAGGATTGCTCTCCAGTGTTGCCATGGATCTTGGGGTGCTTCTGAGTCTCGCCAGGGGAGTCAGGCCTCGACTCGAGTGGGGGCATGCACGTGCGCTTTCCTCCCGTGCTGCAGCAGTAGTGTCACGCTTCCTGTCACGTGGATCAAGGGATCTGTGGCTTTCCCTCGAGGCTGTCCCTCGAGGCTTTCCCACGAGGCTTTCCCACAGGGCTGTGCCACGTGCCACCTTGGGGTGAGTCGATCCTCGGCGTGAAAGAGGAGCCGGTGAAGAGAAAAGAGGTTCCTCTGGAATGGACTGAGACATCTGGGGGACTCTTGGGATGGTGGCACGACCCTGGAGTTCCTCTCGCCGTTCCTGTTGAGAGGGCCTCCTCTTGAGATGCGACGGGAACGCCGGGAATTCTTTCCCGACGAAGCAGGGAAAGGATACCTCATCTCGAGCTACGAGGCGGAAACGGGCCTCCTCTGGATGTGGACGGACCCTCGTGAATCCTCTCGAGTGCAGACGGCTAGGTCGGGGAACTTCTTGATTTGCACCAAGGGTGTGAAGGACCCTTTCGAAGTTCCAGAGGTGAGGTGTGATCAGCCTCGAGACGCCTCAGCGGAAATGGGCCTCATCTCGCCTGGAGGGGAGAACCTCCTGGATTTTCTCGAGTTGCGGCAGGTCTTCTCGAGTTACGACGGGGACCTCTGGGACCCGCTCTGGTGGCCTCAGGAAAGGCCAGTCCCCATGCGAGTTTCTAGGGGACCTCTCGGGATTCCTCTCCGTCCATGCCGGGGCCTCAGTCCTTGTGTGGAGTCGGGGCCGGAACCTGAGGATTGCTCTCCAGTGTTGTCATGGATCTTGGGGTGCTTCTGAGTCTCCCCAGGGGAGTCAGGCCTCGTCTCGAGTGGGGGCATGCACGTGCACTTTCCTCCCGAGCTGCAGCAGTAGTGTCACGCTTCCTGTCACGTGGATCAAGGGATCTGTGGCTTTCCCTCGAGGCTGTCCCTCGAGGCTGTCCCTCGAGGCTTTACCACGAGGCTTTCCCACAGGGCTGTGCCACGTGCCACCTTGGGGTGAGTCGATCCTCGGCGTGAAAGACGAGCCGGTGAAGGGAAAAGCGGTTCCTCTGGAATGGACTGAGACATCTGGGGGACTCTTGGAATGGTGGCACGACCCTGGAGTTCCTCTCGCCGTTCCTGTTGAGAGGGCCTCCTCTTGAGATGCGACGGGAACGCTGGGAACTCTTTCCCAACGAAGCAGGGAAAGGATCCCTCATCTCGAGCTACGAGGCGGAAACGGGGCTCCTCTGGATGTGGGCGGGACCCTCGTGATTCCTCTCGAGTGGAGACGGCTAGGTCGGGGAACTTCTTGATTTGCACCAAGGGTGTGAAGGACCCTTTCGAAGTTCCAGAGGTGAGGTGTGATCAGCCTCGAGTCGCCTCGCCGGAAATGGGCCTCATCTCGCCTGGAGGGGAGAACCTCCAGGATTTTCTCGAGTTGCGGCAGGTCTTCTCGAGTTACGACGGGGACCACAGGGACCCGCTCTGGTGGCCTCAGGAAAGGCCAGTCCCCATGCGTGTTGCTAGGGGACCTCTCGGGATGCCTCTCCCGTCCATGCCGGGGCCTCAGTCCTTGTGTGGAGTCGGGGCCGGAACCTGAGGATTCCTCTCCAGTGTTGCCATGGATCTTGGGGTGCTTCTGAGTCTCCCCAGGGGAGTCAGGCCTCGTCTCGAGTCGGGGCATGCACGTGCGCTTTCCTCCCGAGCTGCAGCAGTAGTGTCACGCTTCCTGTCACGTGGATCAAGGGATCTGTGGCTTTCCCTCGAGGCTGTCCCTCGAGGCTTTCCCACGAGGCTTTCCCACAGGGCTGTGCCACGTGCCACCTTGGTGTGAGTCGATCCTCGGCATGAAAGACGAGCCGGTGAAGGGAAAAGAGGTTCCTCTGGAATGGACTGAGACATCTGGGGGACTCTTGGGATGGTGGCACGACCCTGGAGTTCCTCTCGCCGTTCCTGTTCAGAGGGCCTCCTCTTGAGATGCGACGGAAACGCCGGGAACTCTTTCCCGACGAAGCAGGAAAGGATCCCTCATCTCGAGCTACGAGGCGGAAACGGGGCTCCTCTGGATGTGGGCGGGACCCTCGTGATTCCTCTCGAGTGGAGACGGCTAGGTCGGGGAACTTCTTGATTTGCACCAAGGGTGTGAAGGAGCCTTTCGAAGTTCCAGAGGTGAGGTGTGATCAGCCTCGAGACGCCTCAGCGGAAATGGGCCTCATCTCGCCTGGAGGGGAGAACCTCCTGGATTTTCTCGAGTTGCGGCAGGTCTTCTCGAGTTACGACGGGGACCTCAGGGACCCGCTCTGGTGGCCTCAGGAAAGGCCAGTCCCCATGCGAGTTGCTAGGGGACCTCTCGGGATTCCTCTCCGTCCATGCCGGGGCCTCAGTCCTTGTGTGGAGTCGGGGCCGGAACCTGAGGATTGCTCTCCAGTGTTGCCATGGATCTTGGGGTGCTTCTGAGTCTCGCCAGGGGAGTCAGGCCTCGTCTCGAGTGGGGGCATGCACGTGCGTTTTACTCCCGAGCTGCAGCAGTAGTGTCACGCTTCCTGTCACGTGGATCAAGGGATCTGTGGCTTTTCCTCGAGGCTGTCCCTCGAGCCTTTCCCACGAGGCTTCCCCACAGGGCTGTGCCACGTGCCACATTGGTGTCAGTCGATCCTCGGCGTGAAAGACGAGCCGGTGAAGGGAAAAGAGGTTCCTCTGGAAAGGACTGAGACATCTGGGGGACTCTTGGAATGGTGGCACGACCCTGGAGTTCCTCTCGCCGTTCCTGTTGAGAGGGCCTCCTCTTGAGATGCGACGGGAACGCCGGGAACTCTTTCCCGACGAAGCAGGGAAAGGATCCCTCATCTCGAGCTACGAGGCGGAAACGGGGCTCCTCTGGATGTGGGCGGGACCCTCGTGATTCCTCTCGAGTGGAGACGGCTATGTCGGGGAACTTCTTGATTTGCACCAAGGGTGTGAAGGACCCTTTCGAAGTTCCAGAGGTGAGGTGTGATCAGCCTCGAGACGCCTCAGCGGAAATGGGCCTCATCTCGCCTGGAGGGGAGAACCTCCTGGATTTTCTCGAGTTGTGGCAGGTCTTCTCGAGTTACGACGGGGACCACAGGGACCCGCTCTTGTGGCCTCAGGAAAGGCCAGTCCCCATGCGTGTTGCTAGGGGACCTCTCGGGATTTCTCTCCCGTCCATGACGGGGCCTCAGTCCTTGTGTGGAGTCGGGGCCGGAACCTGAGGATTCCTCTCCAGTGTTGCCATGGATCTTGGGGTGCTTCTGAGTCTCCCCAGGGGAGTCAGGCCTCGTCTCGAGTGGGGGCATGCACGTGCGCTTTCCTCCCGAGCTGCAGCAGTAGTGTCACGCTTCCTGTCACGTGGATCAAGGGATCTGTGGCTTTCCCTCGAGGCTGTCCCTCGAGGCTTTCCCACGAGGCTTTCCCACAGGGCTGTGCCACGTGCCACCTTGGTGTGAGTCGATCCTCGGCGTGAAAGACGAGCCGGTGAAGGGAAAAGAGTTTCCTCTGGAATGGACTGAGATATCTGGGGGACTCTTGGAAAGGTGGCACGACCCTGGAGTTCCTCTCGCCGTTCCTGTTGAGAGGGCCTCCTCTTGAGATGCGACGGGAACGCCGGGAACTCTTTCCCGACGAAGCAGGGAAAGGATCCCTCATCTCGAGCTACGAGGCAGAAACGGGGCTCCTCTGGATGTGGGCGGGACCCTCGTGATTCCTCTCGAGTGGAGACGGCTAGGTCGGGGAACTTCTTGATTTGCACCAAGGGTGTGAAGGAGCCTTTCGAAGTTCCAGAGGTGAGGTGTGATCAGCCTCGAGACGCCTCAGCGAAAATGGGCCTCATCTCGCCTGGAGGGGAGAACCTCCTGGATTTTCTCGAGTTGCGGCAGGTCTTCTCGAGTTACGACGGGGACCTCAGGGACCCGCTCTGGTGGTCTCAGGAAAGGCCAGTCGCCATGCGAGTTGCTAGGTGACCTCTCGGGATTCCTCTCCCGTCCATGCCGGGGCCTCAGTCCTTGTGTGGAGTCGGGGCCGGAACCTGAGGATTGCTCTCCAGTGTTGCCATGGATATTGGGGTGCTTCTGAGTCTTCCCAGGGGAGTCAGGACTCGTCTCGAGTGGGGGCATGCACGTGCGCTTTCCTCCCGTGCTGCAGCAGTAGTGTCACGCTTCCTGTCACGTGGATCAAGGGATCTGTGGCTTTCCCTCGAGGCTGTCCCTCGAGGCTTTCCCACGAGGCTTTCCCACAGGGCTGTGCCACGTGCCACCTTGGGGTGAGTCGATCCTCGGCGTGAAAGAGGAGCCGGTGAAGAGAAAAGAGGTTCCTCTGGAATGGACTGAGACATCTGGGGGACTCTTGGGATGGTGGCACGACCCTGGAGTTCCTCTCGCCGTTCCTGTTGAGAGGGCCTCCTCTTGAGATGCGACGGGAACGCCGGGAATTCTTTCCCGACGAAGCAGGGAAAGGATACCTCATCTCGAGCTACGAGGCGGAAACGGGCCTCCTCTGGATGTGGACGGACCCTCGTGAATCCTCTCGAGTGCAGACGGCTAGGTCGGGGAACTTCTTGATTTGCACCAAGGGTGTGAAGGACCCTTTCGAAGTTCCAGAGGTGAGGTGTGATCAGCCTCGAGACGCCTCAGCGGAAATGGGCCTCATCTCGCCTGGAGGGGAGAACCTCCTGGATTTTCTCGAGTTGCGGCAGGTCTTCTCGAGTTACGACGGGGACCTCAGGGACCCGCTCTGGTGGCCTCAGGAAAGGCCAGTCCCCATGCGAGTTTCTAGGGGACCTCTCGGGATTCCTCTCCGTCCATGCCGGGGCCTCAGTCCTTGTGTGGAGTCGGGGCCGGAACCTGAGGATTGCTCTCCAGTGTTGTCATGGATCTTGGGGTGCTTCTGAGTCTCCCCAGGGGAGTCAGGCCTCGTCTCGAGTGGGGGCATGCACGTGCACTTTCCTCCCGAGCTGCAGCAGTAGTGTCACGCTTCCTGTCACGTGGATCAAGGGATCTGTGGCTTTCCCTCGAGGCTGTCCCTCGAGGCTGTCCCTCGAGGCTTTCCCACGAGGCTTTCCCACAGGGCTGTGCCACGTGCCACCTTGGTGTCAGTCGATCCTCGGCGTGAAAGACGAGCCGGTGAAATGAAAAGAGGTTCCTCTGGAATGGACTGAGACATCTGGGGGACTCTTGGAATGGTGGAACGACCCTGGAGTTCCTCTCGCCGTTCCTGTTGAGAGGGCCTCCTCTTGAGATGCGACGGGAACGCCGGGAACTCTTTCCCGACGAAGCAGGGAAAGGATCCCTCATCTCGAGCTACGAGGCGGAAACGGGGCTCCTCTGGATGTGGGCGGGACCCTCGTGATTCCTCTCGAGTGGAGACGGCTAGGTCGGGGAACTTCTTGATTTGCACCATGGGTGTGAAGGACCCTTTCGAAGTTCCAGTGGTGAGGTTTGATCAGCCTCCAGACACCTCAGCGGAAATGGGCCTCATCTCGCCTGGAGGGGAGAACCTCCTGGATTGTCTCTAGTTGCGGCAGGTCTTCTCGAGTTACAACGGGGACCACAGGGACCCGCTCTGGTGGCCTCAGGAAAGGCCAGTCCCCATGCAAGTTGCTAGGGGACCTCTCGGGATGCCTCTCCCGTCCATGCCGGGGCCTCAGTCCTTGTGTAGAGTCGGGGCCGGAACCTGAGGATTGCTCTCCAGTGTTGCCATGGATCTTGGGGTGCTTCTGAGTCTCCCCAGGGGAGTCAGGCCTCGTCTCGAGTGGGGGCATGCACGTGCGCTTTCCTCCCGAGCTGCAGCAGTAGTGTCACGCTTACTGTCACGTGGATCAAGGGATCTGTGGATTTCCCTCGAGGCTGTCCCTCGAGGCTTTCCCACGAGGCTTTCCCTCAGGGCTGTGGCACGTGCCACCTTGGTGTCAGTCGATCCTCGGCGTGAAAGACGAGCCGGTGAAGGGAAAAGAGGTTCCTCTGGAATGGACTGAGACATCTGGGGGACTCTTGGAATGGTGGCACGACCCTGGAGTTCCTCTCGCCGTTCCTGTTGAGAGGGCCTCCTCTTGAGATGCGACGGGAACGCCGGGAACTCTTTCCCGACGAAGCAGGGAAAGGATCCCTCATCTCGAGCTACGAGGCGGAAACGGGGCTCCTCTGGATGTGGGCGGGACCCTCGTGATCCCTCTCGAGTGGAGACGGCTAGGTCGGGGAACTTCTTGATTTGCACCAAGGGTGTGAAGGACCCTTTCGAAGTTCCAGAGGTGAGGTGTGATCAGCCTAGAGACACCTCAGCGGAAATGGGCCTCATCTCGCCTGGAGGGGAGAACCTCCTGGATTTTCTCGAGTTGCGGCAGGTCTTCTCGAGTTACGACGGGGACCACAGGGACCCGCTCTGGTGGCCTCAGGAAAGGCCAGTCCCCATGCGTGTTGCTAGGGGACCACTCGGGATTCCTCTCCCGTCCATGCCGGGGCCTCAGTCCTTGTGTGGAGTCGGGGCCGGAACCTGAGGATTCCTCTCCAGTGATGCCATGGATCTTGGGGTGCTTCTGAGTCTCCCCAGGGGAGTCAGGCCTCGTCTCGAGTGGGGGCATGCACGTGCGCTTTCCTCCCGAGCTGCAATAGTAGTGTCACGCTTCCTGTCACGTGGATCAAGGGATCTGTGGCTTTCCCTCGAGGCTGTCCCTCGAGGCTTTCCCACGATGCTTTCCCACAGGGCTGTGCCACGTGCCACCTTGGTGTCAGTCGATCCTCGGCGTGAAAGACCAGCCGGTGAAAGGAAAAGAGTTTCCTCTGGAATGGACTGAGACATCTGGGGGACTCTTGGAATGGTGGCACGACCCTGGAGTTCCTCTCGCCGTTCCTGTTGAGAGGGCCTCCTCTTGAGATGCGACGGGAACGCCGGGAACTCTTTCCCGACGAAGCAGGGAAAGGATCCCTCATCTCGAGCTACGAGGCGGAAACGGGGCTCCTCTGGATGTGGGCGGGACCCTCGTGATTCCTCTCGAGTGGAGACGGCTAGGTCGGGGAACTTCTTGATTTGCACCAAGGGTGTGAAGGACCCTTTCGAAGTTCCAGAGGTGAGGTGTGATCAGCCTCGAGACGCCTCAGCGGAAATGGGCCTCATCTCGCCTGGAGGGGAGAACCTCCTGGATTTTCTCGAGTTGCGGCAGGTCTTCTCGAGTTACGACGGGGACCACAGGGACCCGCTCTGGTGGCCTCAGGAAAGGCCAGTCCCCATGCGAGTTGCTAGGGGACCTCTCGGGATTCCTCTCCCGTCCATGCCGGGGCCTCAGTCCTTGTGTGGAGTCGGGGCCGGAACCTGAGGATTGCTCTCCAGTGTTGCCATGGATCTTGGGGTGCTTCTGAGTCTCCCCAGGGGAGTCAGGCCTCGTCTCGAGTGGGGGCATGCACGTGCGCTTTCCTCCCGAGCTGCAGCAGTAGTGTCACGCTTCCTGTCACGTGGATCAAGGGATCTGTGGCTTTCCCTCGAGGCTGTCCCTCGAGGCTTTCCCACGAGGCTTTCCCACAGGGCTGTGCCACGTGCCACCTTGGTGTCAGTCGATCCTCGGCGTGAAAGACGAGCCGGTGAAGGGAAAAGAGGTTCCTCTGGAACGGACTGAGACATCTGGGGGACTCTTGGAATGGTGGCACGACCCTGGAGTTCCTCTCGCCGTTCCTGTTGAGAGGGCCTCCTCTTGAGATGCGACGGGAACGCCGGGAATTCTTTCCCGACGAAGCAGGGAAAGGATACCTCATCTCGAGCTACGAGGCGGAAACGGGCCTCCTCTGGATGTGGACGGACCCTCGTGAATCCTCTCGAGTGCAGACGGCTAGGTCGGGGAACTTCTTGATTTGCACCAAGGGTGTGAAGGACCCTTTCGAAGTTCCAGAGGTGAGGTGTGATCAGCCTCGAGACGCCTCAGCGGAAATGGGCCTCATCTCGCCTGGAGGGGAGAACCTCCTGGATTTTCTCGAGTTGCGGCAGGTCTTCTCGAGTTACGAAGGGGACCTCAGGGACCCGCTCTGGTGGCCTCAGGAAAGGCCAGTCCCCATGCGAGTTTCTAGGGGACCTCTCGGGATTCCTCTCCGTCCATGCCGGGGCCTCAGTCCTTGTGTGGAGTCGGGGCCGGAACCTGAGGATTGCTCTCCAGTGTTGTCATGGATCTTGGGGTGCTTCTGAGTCTCCCCAGGGGAGTCAGGCCTCGTCTCGAGTGGGGGCATGCACGTGCACTTTCCTCCCGAGCTGCAGCAGTAGTGTCACGCTTCCTGTCACGTGGATCAAGGGATCTGTGGCTTTCCCTCGAGGCTGTCCCTCGAGGCTGTCCCTCGAGGCTTTACCACGAGGCTTTCCCACAGGGCTGTGCCACGTGCCACCTTGGGGTGAGTCGATCCTCGGCGTGAAAGACGAGCCGGTGAAGGGAAAAGCGGTTCCTCTGGAATGGACTGAGACATCTGGGGGACTCTTGGAATGGTGGCACGACCCTGGAGTTCCTCTCGCCGTTCCTGTTGAGAGGGCCTCCTCTTGAGATGCGACGGGAACGCTGGGAACTCTTTCCCAACGAAGCAGGGAAAGGATCCCTCATCTCGAGCTACGAGGCGGAAACGGGGCTCCTCTGGATGTGGGCGGGACCCTCGTGATTCCTCTCGAGTGGAGACGGCTAGGTCGGGGAACTTCTTGATTTGCACCAAGGGTGTGAAGGACCCTTTCGAAGTTCCAGAGGTGAGGTGTGATCAGCCTCGAGTCGCCTCGCCGGAAATGGGCCTCATCTCGACTGGAGGGGAGAACCTCCAGGATTTTCTCGAGTTGCGGCAGGTCTTCTCGAGTTACGACGGGGACCACAGGGACCCGCTCTGGTGGCCTCAGGAAAGGCCAGTCCCCATGCGTGTTGCTAGGGGACCTCTCGGGATGCCTCTCCCGTCCATGCCGGGGCCTCAGTCCTTGTGTGGAGTCGGGGCCGGAACCTGAGGATTCCTCTCCAGTGTTGCCATGGATCTTGGGGTGCTTCTGAGTCTCCCCAGGGGAGTCAGGCCTCGTCTCGAGTCGGGGCATGCACGTGCGCTTTCCTCCCGAGCTGCAGCAGTAGTGTCACGCTTCCTGTCACGTGGATCAAGGGATCTGTGGCTTTCCCTCGAGGCTGTCCCTCGAGGCTTTCCCACGAGGCTTTCCCACAGGGCTGTGCCACGTGCCACCTTGGTGTGAGTCGATCCTCGGCATGAAAGACGAGCCGGTGAAGGGAAAAGAGGTTCCTCTGGAATGGACTGAGACATCTGGGGGACTCTTGGGATGGTGGCACGACCCTGGAGTTCCTCTCGCCGTTCCTGTTCAGAGGGCCTCCTCTTGAGATGCGACGGAAACGCCGGGAACTCTTTCCCGACGAAGCAGGAAAGGATCCCTCATCTCGAGCTACGAGGCGGAAACGGGGATCCTCTGGATGTGGGCGGGACCCTCGTGATTCCTCTCGAGTGGAGACGGCTAGGTCGGGGAACTTCTTGATTTGCACCAAGGGTGTGAAGGACCCTTTCGAAGTTCCAGAGGTGAGGTGTGATCAGCCTCGAGACGAGTCAGCGGAAATGGGCCTCATCTCGCCTGGAGGGGAGAACCTCCTGGATTTTCTCGAGTTGCGGCAGGTCTTCTCGAGTTACGACGGGGACCTCAGGGACCCGCTCTGGTGGCCTCAGGAAAGGCCAGTCCCCATGCGAGTTGCTAGGGGACCTCTCGGGATTCCTCTCCCGTCCATGCCGGGGCCTCAGTCCTTGTGTGGAGTCGGGGCCGGAACCTGAGGATTCCTCTCCAGTGTTGCCATGGATCTTGGGGTGCTTCTGTGTCTCCCCAGGGGAGTCAGGCCTCGTCTCGAGTGGGGGCATGCACGTGCGCTTTCCTCCCGAGCTGCAGCAGTAGTGTCACGCTTCCTGTCACGTGGATCAAGGGATCTGTGGCTTTCCCTCGAGGCTGTCCCTCGAGGCTTTCCCACGATGCTTTCCCACAGGGCTGTGCCACGTGCCACCTTGGTGTCAGTCGATCCTCGGCGTGAAAGACGAGCCGGTGAAATGAAAAGAGGTTCCTCTGGAATGGACTGAGACATCTGGGGGACTCTTGGAATGGTGGAACGACCCTGGAGTTCCTCTCGCCGTTCCTGTTGAGAGGGCCTCCTCTTGAGATGCGACGGGAACGCCGGGAACTCTTTCCCGACGAAGCAGGGAAAGGATCCCTCATCTCGAGCTACGAGGCGGAAACGGGGCTCCTCTGGATGTGGGCGGGACCCTCGTGATTCCTCTCGAGTGGAGACGGCTAGGTCGGGGAACTTCTTGATTTGCACCATGGGTGTGAAGGACCCTTTCGAAGTTCCAGTGGTGAGGTTTGATCAGCCTCCAGACACCTCAGCGGAAATGGGCCTCATCTCGCCTGGAGGGGAGAACCTCCTGGATTGTCTCTAGTTGCGGCAGGTCTTCTCGAGTTACAACGGGGACCACAGGGACCCGCTCTGGTGGCCTCAGGAAAGGCCAGTCCCCATGCAAGTTGCTAGGGGACCTCTCGGGATTCCTCTCCCGTCCATGCCGGGGCCTCAGTCCTTGTGTAGAGTCGGGGCCGGAACCTGAGGATTGCTCTCCAGTGTTGCCATGGATCTTGGGGTGCTTCTGAGTCTCCCCAGGGGAGTCAGGCCTCGTCTCGAGTGGGGGCATGCACGTGCGCTTTCCTCCCGAGCTGCAGCAGTAGTGTCACGCTTACTGTCACGTGGATCAAGGGATCTGTGGATTTCCCTCGAGGCTGTCCCTCGAGGCTTTCCCACGAGGCTTTCCCACAGGGCTGTGGCACGTGCCACCTTGGTGTCAGTCGATCCTCGGCGTGAAAGACGAGCCGGTGAAGGGAAAAGAGGTTCCTCTGGAATGGACTGAGACATCTGGGGGACTCTTGGAATGGTGGCACGACCCTGGAGTTCCTCTCGCCGTTCCTGTTGAGAGGGCCTCCTCTTGAGATGCGACGGGAACGCCGGGAACTCTTTCCCGACGAAGCAGGGAAAGGATCCCTCATCTCGAGCTACGAGGCGGAAACGGGGCTCCTCTGGATGTGGGCGGGACCCTCGTGATCCCTCTCGAGTGGAGACGGCTAGGTCGGGGAACTTCTTGATTTGCACCAAGGGTGTGAAGGACCCTTTCGAAGTTCCAGAGGTGAGGTGTGATCAGCCTAGAGACACCTCAGCGGAAATGGGCCTCATCTCGCCTGGAGGGGAGAACCTCCTGGATTTTCTCGAGTTGCGGCAGGTCTTCTCGAGTTACGACGGGGACCACAGGGACCCGCTCTGGTGGCCTCAGGAAAGGCCAGTCCCCATGCGTGTTGCTAGGGGACCACTCGGGATTCCTCTCCCGTCCATGCCGGGGCCTCAGTCCTTGTGTGGAGTCGGGGCCGGAACCTGAGGATTCCTCTCCAGTGATGCCATGGATCTTGGGGTGCTTCTGAGTCTCCCCAGGGGAGTCAGGCCTCGTCTCGAGTGGGGGCATGCACGTGCGCTTTCCTCCCGAGCTGCAGTAGTAGTGTCACGCTTCCTGTCACGTGGATCAAGGGATCTGTGGCTTTCCCTCGAGGCTGTCCCTCGAGGCTTTCCCACGAGGCTTTCCCACAGGGCTGTGCCACGTGCCACCTTGGTGTGAGTCGATCCTCGGCGTGAAAGACGAGCCGGTGAAGGGAAAAGAGGTTCCTCTGGAATGGACTGAGACATCTGGGGGACTCTTGGAATGGTGGCACGACCCTGGAGTTCCCCTCGCCGTTCCTGTTGAGTGGGCCTCCTCTTGAGATGCGACGGGAACGCCGGGAACTCTTTCCCGACGAAGCAGGGAAAGGATCCCTCCTCTCGAGCTACGAGGCGGAAACGGGGCTCCTCTGGATGTGGGCGGGACCCTCGTGATTCCTCTCGAGTGGAGACGGCTAGGTCGGGGAACTTCTTGATTTGCACCAAGGGTGTGAAGAACCCTTTCGAAGTTCCAGAGGTGAGGTGTGATCAGCCTCGAGTCGCCTCGCCTGAAATGGGCCTCATCTCGCCTGGAGGGGAGAACCTCCAGGATTTTCTCGAGTTGCGGCAGGTCTTCTCGAGTTACGACGGGGACAACAGGGACCCGCTCTGGTGGCCTCAGGAAAGGCCAGTCCCCATGCGTGTTGCTAGGGGACCTCTTGGGATGCCTCTCCCGTCCATGCCGGGGCCTCAGTCCTTGTGTGGAGTCGGGGCCGGAACCTGAGGATTCCTCTCCAGTGTTGCCATGGATCTTGGGGTGCTTCTGAGTCTCCCCAGGGGAGTCAGGCCTCGTCTCGAGTCGGGGCATGCACGTGCGCTTTCCTCCCGAGCTGCAGCAGTAGTGTCACGCTTCCTGTCACGTGGATCAAGGGATCTGTGGCTTTCCCTCGAGGCTGTCCCTCGAGGCTTTCCCACGAGGCTTTCCCACAGGGCTGTGCCACGTGCCACCTTGGTGTGAGTCGATCCTCGGCGTGAAAGACGAGCCGGTGAAGGGAAAAGAGGTTCCTCTGGAATGGACTGAGACATCTGGGCGACTCTTGGGATGGTGGCACGACCCTGGAGTTCCTCTCGCCGTTCCTGTTGAGAGGGCCTCCTCTTGAGATGCGACGGAAACGCCGTGAACTCTTTCCCGACGAAGCAGGGAAAGGATCCCTCATCTCCAGCTACGAGACGGAAACGGGGATCCTCTGGATGTGGGCGGGACCCTCGTGATACCTCTCGAGTGGAGACGGCTAGGTCGGGGAACTTCTTGATTTGCACCAAGGGTGTGAAGGACCCTTTCGAAGTTCCAGAGGTGAGGTGTGATCAGCCTCGAGACGCCTCAGCGGAAATGGGCCTCATCTCGCCTGGAGGGGAGAACCTCCTGGATTTTCTCGAGTTGCGGCAGGTCTTCTCGAGTTACGACGGGGACCTCAGGGACCCGCTCTGGTGGCCTCAGGAAAGGCCAGTCCCCATGCGAGTTTCTAGGGGACCTCTCGGGATTCCTCTCCGTCCATGCCGGGGCCTCAGTCCTTGTGTGGAGTCGGGGCCGGAACCTGAGTTTTGCTCTCCAGTGTTGTCATGGATCTTGAGGTGCTTCTGAGTCTCCCCAGGGGAGTCAGGCCTCGACTCGAGTGGGGGCATGCACGTGCGCTTTCCTCCCGAGCTGCAGCAGTAGTGTCACGCTCCCTGTCACGTGCATCAAGGGATCTGTGGCTTTCCCTCGAGGCTGTCCCTCGAGGCTTTCCCACGAGGCTTTCCCACAGGGCTGTGCCACGTGCCACCTTGGGGTGAGTCGATCCTCGGCGTGAAAGAGGAGCCGGTGAAGAGAAAAGAGGTTCCTCTGGAATGGACTGAGACATCTGGGGGACTCTTGGGATGGTGGCACGACCCTGGAGTTCCTCTCGCCGTTCCTGTTGAGAGGGCCTCCTCTTGAGATGCGACGGGAACGCCGGGAATTCTTTCCCGACGAAGCAGGGAAAGGATACCTCATCTCGAGCTACGAGGCGGAAACGGGCCTCCTCTGGATGTGGACGGACCCTCGTGAATCCTCTCGAGTGCAGACGGCTAGGTCGGGGAACTTCTTGATTTGCACCAAGGGTGTGAAGGACCCTTTCGAAGTTCCAGAGGTGAGGTGTGATCAGCCTCGAGACGCCTCAGCGGAAATGGGCCTCATCTCGCCTGGAGGGGAGAACCTCCTGGATTTTCTCGAGTTGCGGCAGGTCTTCTCGAGTTACGACGGGGACCTCAGGGACCCGCTCTGGTGGCCTCAGGAAAGGCCAGTCCCCATGCGAGTTTCTAGGGGACCTCTCGGGATTCCTCTCCGTCCATGCCGGGGCCTCAGTCCTTGTGTGGAGTCGGGGCCGGAACCTGAGGATTGCTCTCCAGTGTTGTCATGGATCTTGGGGTGCTTCTGAGTCTCCCCAGGGGAGTCAGGCCTCGTCTCGAGTGGGGGCATGCACGTGCACTTTCCTCCCGAGCTGCAGCAGTAGTGTCACGCTTCCTGTCACGTGGATCAAGGGATCTGTGGCTTTCCCTCGAGGCTGTCCCTCGAGGCTGTCCCTCGAGGCTTTACCACGAGGCTTTCCCACAGGGCTGTGCCACGTGCCACCTTGGGGTGAGTCGATCCTCGGCGTGAAAGACGAGCCGGTGAAGGGAAAAGCGGTTCCTCTGGAATGGACTGAGACATCTGGGGGACTCTTGGAATGGTGGCATGACCCTGGAGTTCCTCTCGCCGTTCCTGTTGAGAGGGCCTCCTCTTGAGATGCGACGGGAACGCTGGGAACTCTTTCCCAACGAAGCAGGGAAAGGATCCCTCATCTCGAGCTACGAGGCGGAAACGGGGCTCCTCTGGATGTGGGCGGGACCCTCGTGATTCCTCTCGAGTGGAGACGGCTAGGTCGGGGAACTTCTTGATTTGCACCAAGGGTGTGAAGGACCCTTTCGAAGTTCCAGAGGTGAGGTGTGATCAGCCTCGAGTCGCCTCGCCGGAAATGGGCCTCATCTCGCCTGGAGGGGAGAACCTCCAGGATTTTCTCGAGTTGCGGCAGGTCTTCTCGAGTTACGACGGGGACCACAGGGACCCGCTCTGGTGGCCTCAGGAAAGGCCAGTCCCCATGCGTGTTGCTAGGGGACCTCTCGGGATGCCTCTCCCGTCCATGCCGGGGCCTCAGTCCTTGTGTGGAGTCGGGGCCGGAACCTGAGGATTCCTCTCCAGTGTTGCCATGGATCTTGGGGTGCTTCTGAGTCTCCCCAGGGGAGTCAGGCCTCGTCTCGAGTCGGGGCATGCACGTGCGCTTTCCTCCCGAGCTGCAGCAGTAGTGTCACGCTTCCTGTCACGTGGATCAAGGGATCTGTGGCTTTCCCTCGAGGCTGTCCCTCGAGGCTTTCCCACGAGGCTTTCCCACAGGGCTGTGCCACGTGCCACCTTGGTGTGAGTCGATCCTCGGCATGAAAGACGAGCCGGTGAAGGGAAAAGAGGTTCCTCTGGAATGGACTGAGACATCTGGGGGACTCTTGGGATGGTGGCACGACCCTGGAGTTCCTCTCGCCGTTCCTGTTCAGAGGGCCTCCTCTTGATATGCGACGGAAACGCCGGGAACTCTTTCCCGACGAAGCAGGAAAGGATCCCTCATCTCGAGCTACGAGGCGGAAACGGGGCTCCTCTGGATGTGGGCGGGACCCTCGTGATTCCTCTCGAGTGGAGACGGCTAGGTCGGGGAACTTCTTGATTTGCACCAAGGGTGTGAAGGAGCCTTTCGAAGTTCCAGAGGTGAGGTGTGATCAGCCTCGAGACGCCTCAGCGGAAATGGGCCTCATCTCGCCTGGAGGGGAGAACCTCCTGGATTTTCTCGAGTTGCGGCAGGTCTTCTCGAGTTACGACGGGGACCTCAGGGACCCGCTCTGGTGGCCTCAGGAAAGGCCAGTCCCCATGCCAGTTGCTAGGGGACCTCTCGGGATTCCTCTCCGTCCATGCCGGGGCCTCAGTCCTTGTGTGGAGTCGGGGCCGGAACCTGAGGATTGCTCTCCAGTGTTGCCATGGATCTTGGGGTGCTTCTGAGTCTCGCCAGGGGAGTCAGGCCTCGTCTCGAGTGGGGGCATGCACGTGCGTTTTACTCCCGAGCTGCAGCAGTAGTGTCACGCTTCCTGTCACGTGGATCAAGGGATCTGTGGCTTTTCCTCGAGGCTGTCCCTCGAGCCTTTCCCACGAGGCTTCCCCACAGGGCTGTGCCACGTGCCACATTGGTGTCAGTCGATCCTCGGCGTGAAAGACGAGCCGGTGAAGGGAAAAGAGGTTCCTCTGGAAAGGACTGAGACATCTGGGGGACTCTTGGAATGGTGGCACGACCCTGGAGTTCCTCTCGCCGTTCCTGTTGAGAGGGCCTCCTCTTGAGATGCGACGGGAACGCCGGGAACTCTTTCCCGACGAAGCAGGGAAAGGATCCCTCATCTCGAGCTACGAGGCGGAAACGGGGCTCCTCTGGATGTGGGCGGGACCCTCGTGATTCCTCTCGAGTGGAGACGGCTATGTCGGGGAACTTCTTGATTTGCACCAAGGGTGTGAAGGACCCTTTCGAAGTTCCAGAGGTGAGGTGTGATCAGCCTCGAGACGCCTCAGCGGAAATGGGCCTCATCTCGCCTGGAGGGGAGAACCTCCTGGATTTTCTCGAGTTGTGGCAGGTCTTCTCGAGTTACGACGGGGACCACAGGGACCCGCTCTTGTGGCCTCAGGAAAGGCCAGTCCCCATGCGTGTTGCTAGGGGACCTCTCGGGATTTCTCTCCCGTCCATGACGGGGCCTCAGTCCTTGTGTGGTGTCGGGGCCGGAACCTGAGGATTCCTCTCCAGTGTTGCCATGGATCTTGGGGTGCTTCTGAGTCTCCCCAGGGGAGTCAGGCCTCGTCTCGAGTGGGGGCATGCACGTGCGCTTTCCTCCCGAGCTGCAGCAGTAGTGTCACGCTTCCTGTCACGTGGATCAAGGGATCTGTGGCTTTCCCTCGAGGCTGTCCCTCGAGGCTTTCCCACGAGGCTTTCCCACAGGGCTGTGCCACGTGCCACCTTGGTGTGAGTCGATCCTCGGCGTGAAAGACGAGCCGGTGAAGGGAAAAGAGTTTCCTCTGGAATGGACTGAGATATCTGGGGGACTCTTGGAAAGGTGGCACGACCCTGGAGTTCCTCTCGCCGTTCCTGTTGAGAGGGCCTCCTCTTGAGATGCGACGGGAACGCCGGGAATTCTTTCCCGACGAAGCAGGGAAAGGATACCTCATCTCGAGCTACGAGGCGGAAACGGGCCTCCTCTGGATGTGGACGGACCCTCGTGAATCCTCTCGAGTGCAGACGGCTAGGTCGGGGAACTTCTTGATTTGCACCAAGGGTGTGAAGGACCCTTTCGAAGTTCCAGAGGTGAGGTGTGATCAGCCTCGAGACGCCTCAGCGGAAATGGGCCTCATCTCGCCTGGAGGGGAGAACCTCCTGGATTTTCTCGAGTTGCGGCAGGTCTTCTCGAGTTACGACGGGGACCTCAGGGACCCGCTCTGGTGGCCTCAGGAAAGGCCAGTCCCCATGCGAGTTTCTAGGGGACCTCTCGGGATTCCTCTCCGTCCATGCCGGGGCCTCAGTCCTTGTGTGGAGTCGGGGCCGGAACCTGAGGATTGCTCTCCAGTGTTGTCATGGATCTTGGGGTGCTTCTGAGTCTCCCCAGGGGAGTCAGGCCTCGTCTCGAGTGGGGGCATGCACGTGCACTTTCCTCCCGAGCTGCAGCAGTAGTGTCACGCTTCCTGTCACGTGGATCAAGGGATCTGTGGCTTTCCCTCGAGGCTGTCCCTCGAGGCTGTCCCTCGAGGCTTTCCCACGAGGCTTTCCCACAGGGCTGTGCCACGTGCCACCTTGGTGTCAGTCGATCCTCGGCGTGAAAGACGAGCCGGTGAAATGAAAAGAGGTTCCTCTGGAATGGACTGAGACATCTGGGGGACTCTTGGAATGGTGGAACGACCCTGGAGTTCCTCTCGCCGTTCCTGTTGAGAGGGCCTCCTCTTGAGATGCGACGGGAACGCCGGGAACTCTTTCCCGACGAAGCAGGGAAAGGATCCCTCATCTCGAGCTACGAGGCGGAAACGGGGCTCCTCTGGATGTGGGCGGGACCCTCGTGATTCCTCTCGAGTGGAGACGGCTAGGTCGGGGAACTTCTTGATTTGCACCATGGGTGTGAAGGACCCTTTCGAAGTTCCAGTGGTGAGGTTTGATCAGCCTCCGGACACCTCAGCGGAAATGGGCCTCATCTCGCCTGGAGGGGAGAACCTCCTGGATTGTCTCTAGTTGCGGCAGGTCTTCTCGAGTTACAACGGGGACCACAGGGACCCGCTCTGGTGGCCTCAGGAAAGGCCAGTCCCCATGCAAGTTGCTAGGGGACCTCTCGGGATGCCTCTCCCGTCCATGCCGGGGCCTCAGTCCTTGTGTAGAGTCGGGGCCGGAACCTGAGGATTGCTCTCCAGTGTTGCCATGGATCTTGGGGTGCTTCTGAGTCTCCCCAGGGGAGTCAGGCCTCGTCTCGAGTGGGGGCATGCACGTGCGCTTTCCTCCCGAGCTGCAGCAGTAGTGTCACGCTTCCTGTCACGTGGATCAAGGGATCTGTGGATTTCCCTCGAGGCTGTCCCTCGAGGCTTTCCCACGAGGCTTTCCCACAGGGCTGTGGCACGTGCCACCTTGGTGTCAGTCGATCCTCGGCGTGAAAGACGAGCCGGTGAAGGGAAAAGAGGTTCCTCTGGAATGGACTGAGACATCTGGGGGACTCTTGGAATGGTGGCACGACCCTGGAGTTCCTCTCGCCGTTCCTGTTGAGAGGGCCTCCTCTTGAGATGCGACGGGAACGCCGGGAACTCTTTCCCGACGAAGCAGGGAAAGGATCCCTCATCTCGAGCTACGAGGCGGAAACGGGGCTCCTCTGGATGTGGGCGGGACCCTCGTGATCCCTCTCGAGTGGAGACGGCTAGGTCGGGGAACTTCTTGATTTGCACCAAGGGTGTGAAGGACCCTTTCGAAGTTCCAGAGGTGAGGTGTGATCAGCCTAGAGACACCTCAGCGGAAATGGGCCTCATCTCGCCTGGAGGGGAGAACCTCCTGGATTTTCTCGAGTTGCGGCAGGTCTTCTCGAGTTACGACGGGGACCACAGGGACCCGCTCTGGTGGCCTCAGGAAAGGCCAGTCCCCATGCGTGTTGCTAGGGGACCACTCGGGATTCCTCTCCCGTCCATGCCGGGGCCTCAGTCCTTGTGTGGAGTCGGGGCCGGAACCTGAGGATTCCTCTCCAGTGATGCCATGGATCTTGGGGTGCTTCTGAGTCTCCCCAGGGGAGTCAGGCCTCGTCTCGAGTGGGGGCATGCACGTGCGCTTTCCTCCCGAGCTGCAGTAGTAGTGTCACGCTTCCTGTCACGTGGATCAAGGGATCTGTGGCTTTCCCTCGAGGCTGTCCCTCGAGGCTTTCCCACGATGCTTTCCCACAGGGCTGTGCCACGTGCCACCTTGGTGTCAGTCGATCCTCGGCGTGAAAGACCAGCCGGTGAAAGGAAAAGAGGTTCCTCTGGAATGGACTGAGACATCTGGGGGACTCTTGGAATGGTGGCACGACCCTGGAGTTCCTCTCGCCGTTCCTGTTGAGAGGGCCTCCTCTTGAGATGCGACGGGAACGCCGGGAACTCTTTCCCGACGAAGCAGGGAAAGGATCCCTCATCTCGAGCTACGAGGCGGAAACGGGGCTCCTCTGTATGTGGGCGGGACCCTCGTGATTCCTCTCGAGTGGAGACGGCTAGGTCGGGGAACTTCTTGATTTGCACCAAGGGTGTGAAGGACCCTTTCGAAGTTCCAGAGGTGAGGTGTGATCAGCCTCGAGACGCCTCAGCGGAAATGGGCCTCATCTCGCCTGGAGGGGAGAACCTCCTGGATTTTCTCGAGTTGCGGCAGGTCTTCTCGAGTTACGACGGGGACCACAGGGACCCGCTCTGGTGGCCTCAGGAAAGGCCAGTCCCCATGCGAGTTGCTAGGGGACCTCTCGGGATTCCTCTCCCGTCCATGCCGGGGCCTCAGTCCTTGTGTGGAGTCGGGGCCGGAACCTGAGGATTGCTCTCCAGTGTTGCCATGGATCTTGGGGTGCTTCTGAGTCTCCCCAGGGGAGTCAGGCCTCGTCTCGAGTGGGGGCATGCACGTGCGCTTTCCTCCCGAGCTGCAGCAGTAGTGTCACGCTTCCTGTCACGTGGATCAAGGGATCTGTGGCTTTCCCTCGAGGCTGTCCCTCGAGGCTTTCCCACGAGGCTTTCCCACAGGGCTGTGCCACGTGCCACCTTGGTGTCAGTCGATCCTCGGCGTGAAAGACGAGCCGGTGAAGGGAAAAGAGGTTCCTCTGGAACGGACTGAGACATCTGGGGGACTCTTGGAATGGTGGCACGACCCTGGAGTTCCTCTCGCCGTTCCTGTTGAGAGGGCCTCCTCTTGAGATGCGACGGGAACGCCGGGAATTCTTTCCCGACGAAGCAGGGAAAGGATACCTCATCTCGAGCTACGAGGCGGAAACGGGCCTCCTCTGGATGTGGACGGACCCTCGTGAATCCTCTCGAGTGCAGACGGCTAGGTCGGGGAACTTCTTGATTTGCACCAAGGGTGTGAAGGACCCTTTCGAAGTTCCAGAGGTGAGGTGTGATCAGCCTCGAGACGCCTCAGCGGAAATGGGCCTCATCTCGCCTGGAGGGGAGAACCTCCTGGATTTTCTCGAGTTGCGGCAGGTCTTCTCGAGTTACGACGGGGACCTCAGGGACCCGCTCTGGTGGCCTCAGGAAAGGCCAGTCCCCATGCGAGTTTCTAGGGGACCTCTCGGGATTCCTCTCCGTCCATGCCGGGGCCTCAGTCCTTGTGTGGAGTCGGGGCCGGAACCTGAGGATTGCTCTCCAGTGTTGTCATGGATCTTGGGGTGCTTCTGAGTCTCCCCAGGGGAGTCAGGCCTCGTCTCGAGTGGGGGCATGCACGTGCGCTTTCCTCCCGAGCTGCAGCAGTAGTGTCACGCTTCCTGTCACGTGGATCAAGGGATCTGTGGCTTTCCCTCGAGGCTGTCCCTCGAGGCTGTCCCTCGAGGCTTTACCACGAGGCTTTCCCACAGGGCTGTGCCACGTGCCACCTTGGGGTGAGTCGATCCTCGGCGTGAAAGACGAGCCGGTGAAGGGAAAAGCGGTTCCTCTGGAATGGACTGAGACATCTGGGGGACTCTTGGAATGGTGGCACGACCCTGGAGTTCCTCTCGCCGTTCCTGTTGAGAGGGCCTCCTCTTGAGATGCGACGGGAACGCTGGGAACTCTTTCCCAACGAAGCAGGGAAAGGATCCCTCATCTCGAGCTACGAGGCGGAAACGGGGCTCCTCTGGATGTGGGCGGGACCCTCGTGATTCCTCTCGAGTGGAGACGGCTAGGTCGGGGAACTTCTTGATTTGCACCAAGGGTGTGAAGGACCCTTTCGAAGTTCCAGAGGTGAGGTGTGATCAGCCTCGAGTCGCCTCGCCGGAAATGGGCCTCATCTCGCCTGGAGGGGAGAACCTCCAGGATTTTCTCGAGTTGCGGCAGGTCTTCTCGAGTTACGACGGGGACCACAGGGACCCGCTCTGGTGGCCTCAGGAAAGGCCAGTCCCCATGCGTGTTGCTAGGGGACCTCTCGGGATGCCTCTCCCGTCCATGCCGGGGCCTCAGTCCTTGTGTGGAGTCGGGGCCGGAACCTGAGGATTCCTCTCCAGTGTTGCCATGGATCTTGGGGTGCTTCTGAGTCTCCCCAGGGGAGTCAGGCCTCGTCTCGAGTCGGGGCATGCACGTGCGCTTTCCTCCCGAGCTGCAGCAGTAGTGTCACGCTTCCTGTCACGTGGATCAAGGGATCTGTGGCTTTCCCTCGAGGCTGTCCCTCGAGGCTTTCCCACGAGGCTTTCCCACAGGGCTGTGCCACGTGCCACCTTGGTGTGAGTCGATCCTCGGCATGAAAGACGAGCCGGTGAAGGGAAAAGAGGTTCCTCTGGAATGGACTGAGACATCTGGGGGACTCTTGGGATGGTGGCACGACCCTGGAGTTCCTCTCGCCGTTCCTGTTCAGAGGGCCTCCTCTTGAGATGCGACGGAAACGCCGGGAACTCTTTCCCGACGAAGCAGGAAAGGATCCCTCATCTCGAGCTACGAGGCGGAAACGGGGATCCTCTGGATGTGGGCGGGACCCTCGTGATTCCTCTCGAGTGGAGACGGCTAGGTCGGGGAACTTCTTGATTTGCACCAAGGGTGTGAAGGACCCTTTCGAAGTTCCAGAGGTGAGGTGTGATCAGCCTCGAGACGAGTCAGCGGAAATGGGCCTCATCTCGCCTGGAGGGGAGAACCTCCTGGATTTTCTCGAGTTGCGGCAGGTCTTCTCGAGTTACGACGGGGACCTCAGGGACCCGCTCTGGTGGCCTCAGGAAAGGCCAGTCCCCATGCGAGTTGCTAGGGGACCTCTCGGGATTCCTCTCCCGTCCATGCCGGGGGCCTCAGTCCTTGTGTGGAGTCGGGGCCGGAACCTGACTATTCCTCTCCAGTGTTGCCATGGATCTTGGGGTGCTTCTGTGTCTCCCCAGGGGAGTCAGGCCTCGTCTCGAGTGGGGGCATGCACGTGCGCTTTCCTCCCGAGCTGCAGCAGTAGTGTCACGCTTCCTGTCACGTGGATCAAGGGATCTGTGGCTTTCCCTCGAGGCTGTCCCTCGAGGCTTTCCCACGATGCTTTCCCACAGGGCTGTGCCACGTGCCACCTTGGTGTCAGTCGATCCTCGGCGTGAAAGACGAGCCGGTGAAATGAAAAGAGGTTCCTCTGGAATGGACTGAGACATCTGGGGGACTCTTGGAATGGTGGAACGACCCTGGAGTTCCTCTCGCCGTTCCTGTTGAGAGGGCCTCCTCTTGAGATGCGACGGGAACGCCGGGAACTCTTTCCCGACGAAGCAGGGAAAGGATCCCTCATCTCGAGCTACGAGGCGGAAACGGGGCTCCTCTGGATGTGGGCGGGACCCTCGTGATTCCTCTCGAGTGGAGACGGCTAGGTCGGGGAACTTCTTGATTTGCACCATGGGTGTGAAGGACCCTTTCGAAGTTCCAGTGGTGAGGTTTGATCAGCCTCCAGACACCTCAGCGGAAATGGGCCTCATCTCGCCTGGAGGGGAGAACCTCCTGGATTGTCTCTAGTTGCGGCAGGTCTTCT
Organism: Budorcas taxicolor; assembly: GCF_023091745.1. Taxonomy (NCBI): domain Eukaryota; kingdom Metazoa; phylum Chordata; class Mammalia; order Artiodactyla; family Bovidae; genus Budorcas; species Budorcas taxicolor. The sequence continues at coordinate 67,594 of NW_026292177.1, read as the reverse complement.
CGAGTTACAACGGGGACCACAGGGACCCGCTCTGGTGGCCTCAGGAAAGGCCAGTCCCCATGCAAGTTGCTAGGGGACCTCTCGGGATTCCTCTCCCGTCCATGCCGGGGCCTCAGTCCTTGTGTAGAGTCGGGGCCGGAACCTGAGGATTGCTCTCCAGTGTTGCCATGGATCTTGGGGTGCTTCTGAGTCTCCCCAGGGGAGTCAGGCCTCGTCTCGAGTGGGGGCATGCACGTGCGCTTTCCTCCCGAGCTGCAGCAGTAGTGTCACGCTTACTGTCACGTGGATCAAGGGATCTGTGGATTTCCCTCGAGGCTGTCCCTCGAGGCTTTCCCACGAGGCTTTCCCACAGGGCTGTGGCACGTGCCACCTTGGTGTCAGTCGATCCTCGGCGTGAAAGACGAGCCGGTGAAGGGAAAAGAGGTTCCTCTGGAATGGACTGAGACATCTGGGGGACTCTTGGAATGGTGGCACGACCCTGGAGTTCCTCTCGCCGTTCCTGTTGAGAGGGCCTCCTCTTGAGATGCGACGGGAACGCCGGGAACTCTTTCCCGACGAAGCAGGGAAAGGATCCCTCATCTCGAGCTACGAGGCGGAAACGGGGCTCCTCTGGATGTGGGCGGGACCCTCGTGATCCCTCTCGAGTGGAGACGGCTAGGTCGGGGAACTTCTTGATTTGCACCAAGGGTGTGAAGGACCCTTTCGAAGTTCCAGAGGTGAGGTGTGATCAGCCTAGAGACACCTCAGCGGAAATGGGCCTCATCTCGCCTGGAGGGGAGAACCTCCTGGATTTTCTCGAGTTGCGGCAGGTCTTCTCGAGTTACGACGGGGACCACAGGGACCCGCTCTGGTGGCCTCAGGAAAGGCCAGTCCCCATGCGTGTTGCTAGGGGACCACTCGGGATTCCTCTCCCGTCCATGCCGGGGCCTCAGTCCTTGTGTGGAGTCGGGGCCGGAACCTGAGGATTCCTCTCCAGTGATGCCATGGATCTTGGGGTGCTTCTGAGTCTCCCCAGGGGAGTCAGGCCTCGTCTCGAGTGGGGGCATGCACGTGCGCTTTCCTCCCGAGCTGCAGTAGTAGTGTCACGCTTCCTGTCACGTGGATCAAGGGATCTGTGGCTTTCCCTCGAGGCTGTCCCTCGAGGCTTTCCCACGATGCTTTCCCACAGGGCTGTGCCATGTGCCACCTTGGTGTCAGTCGATCCTCGGCGTGAAAGACCAGCCGGTGAAAGGAAAAGAGGTTCCTCTGGAATGGACTGAGACATCTGGGGGACTCTTGGAATGGTGGCACGACCCTGGAGTTCCTCTCGCCGTTCCTGTTGAGAGGGCCTCCTCTTGAGATGCGACGGGAACGCCGGGAACTCTTTCCCGACGAAGCAGGGAAAGGATCCCTCATCTCGAGCTACGAGGCGGAAACGGGGCTCCTCTGTATGTGGGCGGGACCCTCGTGATTCCTCTCGAGTGGAGACGGCTAGGTCGGGGAACTTCTTGATTTGCACCAAGGGTGTGAAGGACCCTTTCGAAGTTCCAGAGGTGAGGTGTGATCAGCCTCGAGACGCCTCAGCGGAAATGGGCCTCATCTCGCCTGGAGGGGAGAACCTCCTGGATTTTCTCGAGTTGCGGCAGGTCTTCTCGAGTTACGACGGGGACCACAGGGACCCGCTCTGGTGGCCTCAGGAAAGGCCAGTCCCCATGCGAGTTGCTAGGGGACCTCTCGGGATTCCTCTCCCGTCCATGCCGGGGCCTCAGTCCTTGTGTGGAGTCGGGGCCGGAACCTGAGGATTGCTCTCCAGTGTTGCCATGGATCTTGGGGTGCTTCTGAGTCTCCCCAGGGGAGTCAGGCCTCGTCTCGAGTGGGGGCATGCACGTGCGCTTTCCTCCCGAGCTGCAGCAGTAGTGTCACGCTTCCTGTCACGTGGATCAAGGGATCTGTGGCTTTCCCTCGAGGCTGTCCCTCGAGGCTTTCCCACGAGGCTTTCCCACAGGGCTGTGCCACGTGCCACCTTGGTGTCAGTCGATCCTCGGCGTGAAAGACGAGCCGGTGAAGGGAAAAGAGGTTCCTCTGGAACGGACTGAGACATCTGGGGGACTCTTGGAATGGTGGCACGACCCTGGAGTTCCTCTCGCCGTTCCTGTTGAGAGGGCCTCCTCTTGAGATGCGACGGGAACGCCGGGAACTCTTTCCCGACGAAGCAGGGAAAGGATCCCTCATCTCGAGCTACGAGGCGGAAACGGGGCTCCTCTGTATGTGGGCGGGACCCTCGTGATTCCTCTCGAGTGGAGACGGCTAGGTTGGGGAACTTCTTGATTTGCACCAAGGGTGTGAAGGACCCTTTCGAAGTTCCAGAGGTGAGGTGTGATCAGCCTCGAGACACCTCAGCGGAAATGGGCCTCATCTCGCCTGGAGGGGAGAACCTCCTGGATTTTCTCGAGTTGCGGCAGGTCTTCTCGAGTTACGACGGGGACCACAGGGACCCGCTCTGGTGGCCTCAGGAAAGGCCAGTCCCCATGCGTGTTGCTAGGGGACCTCTCGGGATTCCTCTCCCGTCCATGCTGGGGCCTCAGTCCTTGTGTGGAGTCGGGGCCGGAACCTGAGGATTCCTCTCCAGTGTTGCCATGGATCTTGGGGTGCTTCTGAGTCTCCCCAGGGGAGTCAGGCCTCGTCTCGAGTGGGGGCATGCACGTGCGCTTTCCTCCCGAGCTGCAGTAGTAGTGTCACGCTTCCTGTCACGTGGATCAAGGGATCTGTGGCTTTCCCTCGAGGCTGTCCCTCGAGGCTTTCCCACGATGCTTTCCCACAGGGCTGTGCCACGTGCCACCTTGGTGTCAGTCGATCCTCGGCGTGAAAGACGAGCCGGTGAAAGGAAAAGAGGTTCCTCTGGAATGGACTGAGACATCTGGGGGACTCTTGGAATGGTGGCACGACCCTGGAGTTCCTCTCGCCGTTCCTGTTGAGAGGGCCTCCTCTTGAGATGCGACGGGAACGCCGGGAACTCTTTCCCGACGAAGCAGGGAAAGGATCCCTCATCTCGAGCTACGAGGCGGAAACGGGGCTCCTCTGGATGTGGGCGGGACCCTCGTGATTCCTCTCGAGTGGAGACGGCTAGGTCGGGGAACTTCTTGATTTGCACCAAGGGTGTGAAGGATCCTTTCGAAGTTCCAGTGGTGAGGTTTGATCAGCCTCCAGACGCCTCAGCGGAAATGGGCCTCATCTCGCCTGGAGGGGAGAACCTCCTGGATTTTCTCGAGTTGCGGCAGGTCTTCTCGAGTTACGACGGGGACCACAGGGACCCGCTCTGGTGGCCTCAGGAAAGGCCAGTCCCCATGCGAGTTGCTAGGGGACCTCTCGGGATTCCTCTCCCGTCCATGCCGGGGCCTCAGTCCTTGTGTGGAGTCGGGGCCGGAACCTGACTATTCCTCTCCAGTGTTGCCATGGATCTTGGGGTGCTTCTGTGTCTCCCCAGGGGAGTCAGGCCTCGTCTCGAGTGGGGGCATGCACGTGCGCTTTCCTCCCGAGCTGCAGCAGTAGTGTCACGCTTCCTGTCACGTGGATCAAGGGATCTGTGGCTTTCCCTCGAGGCTGTCCCTCGAGGCTTTCCCACGATGCTTTCCCACAGGGCTGTGCCACGTGCCACCTTGGTGTCAGTCGATCCTCGGCGTGAAAGACGAGCCGGTGAAATGAAAAGAGGTTCCTCTGGAATGGACTGAGACATCTGGGGGACTCTTGGAATGGTGGAACGACCCTGGAGTTCCTCTCGCCGTTCCTGTTGAGAGGGCCTCCTCTTGAGATGCGACGGGAACGCCGGGAACTCTTTCCCGACGAAGCAGGGAAAGGATCCCTCATCTCGAGCTACGAGGCGGAAACGGGGCTCCTCTGGATGTGGGCGGGACCCTCGTGATTCCTCTCGAGTGGAGACGGCTAGGTCGGGGAACTTCTTGATTTGCACCATGGGTGTGAAGGACCCTTTCGAAGTTCCAGTGGTGAGGTTTGATCAGCCTCCAGACACCTCAGCGGAAATGGGCCTCATCTCGCCTGGAGGGGAGAACCTCCTGGATTGTCTCTAGTTGCGGCAGGTCTTCTCGAGTTACAACGGGGACCACAGGGACCCGCTCTGGTGGCCTCAGGAAAGGCCAGTCCCCATGCAAGTTGCTAGGGGACCTCTCGGGATTCCTCTCCCGTCCATGCCGGGGCCTCAGTCCTTGTGTAGAGTCGGGGCCGGAACCTGAGGATTGCTCTCCAGTGTTGCCATGGATCTTGGGGTGCTTCTGAGTCTCCCCAGGGGAGTCAGGCCTCGTCTCGAGTGGGGGCATGCACGTGCGCTTTCCTCCCGAGCTGCAGCAGTAGTGTCACGCTTACTGTCACGTGGATCAAGGGATCTGTGGATTTCCCTCGAGGCTGTCCCTCGAGGCTTTCCCACGAGGCTTTCCCACAGGGCTGTGGCACGTGCCACCTTGGTGTCAGTCGATCCTCGGCGTGAAAGACGAGCCGGTGAAGGGAAAAGAGGTTCCTCTGGAATGGACTGAGACATCTGGGGGACTCTTGGAATGGTGGCACGACCCTGGAGTTCCTCTCGCCGTTCCTGTTGAGAGGGCCTCCTCTTGAGATGCGACGGGAACGCCGGGAACTCTTTCCCGACGAAGCAGGGAAAGGATCCCTCATCTCGAGCTACGAGGCGGAAACGGGGCTCCTCTGGATGTGGGCGGGACCCTCGTGATCCCTCTCGAGTGGAGACGGCTAGGTCGGGGAACTTCTTGATTTGCACCAAGGGTGTGAAGGACCCTTTCGAAGTTCCAGAGGTGAGGTGTGATCAGCCTAGAGACACCTCAGCGGAAATGGGCCTCATCTCGCCTGGAGGGGAGAACCTCCTGGATTTTCTCGAGTTGCGGCAGGTCTTCTCGAGTTACGACGGGGACCACAGGGACCCGCTCTGGTGGCCTCAGGAAAGGCCAGTCCCCATGCGTGTTGCTAGGGGACCACTCGGGATTCCTCTCCCGTCCATGCCGGGGCCTCAGTCCTTGTGTGGAGTCGGGGCCGGAACCTGAGGATTCCTCTCCAGTGATGCCATGGATCTTGGGGTGCTTCTGAGTCTCCCCAGGGGAGTCAGGCCTCGTCTCGAGTGGGGGCATGCACGTGCGCTTTCCTCCCGAGCTGCAGTAGTAGTGTCACGCTTCCTGTCACGTGGATCAAGGGATCTGTGGCTTTCCCTCGAGGCTGTCCCTCGAGGCTTTCCCACGATGCTTTCCCACAGGGCTGTGCCACGTGCCACCTTGGTGTCAGTCGATCCTCGGCGTGAAAGACCAGCCGGTGAAAGGAAAAGAGGTTCCTCTGGAATGGACTGAGACATCTGGGGGACTCTTGGAATGGTGGCACGACCCTGGAGTTCCTCTCGCCGTTCCTGTTGAGAGGGCCTCCTCTTGAGATGCGACGGGAACGCCGGGAACTCTTTCCCGACGAAGCAGGGAAAGGATCCCTCATCTCGAGCTACGAGGCGGAAACGGGGCTCCTCTGTATGTGGGCGGGACCCTCGTGATTCCTCTCGAGTGGAGACGGCTAGGTCGGGGAACTTCTTGATTTGCACCAAGGGTGTGAAGGACCCTTTCGAAGTTCCAGAGGTGAGGTGTGATCAGCCTCGAGACGCCTCAGCGGAAATGGGCCTCATCTCGCCTGGAGGGGAGAACCTCCTGGATTTTCTCGAGTTGCGGCAGGTCTTCTCGAGTTACGACGGGGACCACAGGGACCCGCTCTGGTGGCCTCAGGAAAGGCCAGTCCCCATGCGAGTTGCTAGGGGACCTCTCGGGATTCCTCTCCCGTCCATGCCGGGGCCTCAGTCCTTGTGTGGAGTCGGGGCCGGAACCTGAGGATTGCTCTCCAGTGTTGCCATGGATCTTGGGGTGCTTCTGAGTCTCCCCAGGGGAGTCAGGCCTCGTCTCGAGTGGGGGCATGCACGTGCGCTTTCCTCCCGAGCTGCAGCAGTAGTGTCACGCTTCCTGTCACGTGGATCAAGGGATCTGTGGCTTTCCCTCGAGGCTGTCCCTCGAGGCTTTCCCACGAGGCTTTCCCACAGGGCTGTGCCACGTGCCACCTTGGTGTCAGTCGATCCTCGGCGTGAAAGACGAGCCGGTGAAGGGAAAAGAGGTTCCTCTGGAACGGACTGAGACATCTGGGGGACTCTTGGAATGGTGGCACGACCCTGGAGTTCCTCTCGCCGTTCCTGTTGAGAGGGCCTCCTCTTGAGATGCGACGGGAACGCCGGGAACTCTTTCCCGACGAAGCAGGGAAAGGATCCCTCATCTCGAGCTACGAGGCGGAAACGGGGCTCCTCTGTATGTGGGCGGGACCCTCGTGATTCCTCTCGAGTGGAGACGGCTAGGTTGGGGAACTTCTTGATTTGCACCAAGGGTGTGAAGGACCCTTTCGAAGTTCCAGAGGTGAGGTGTGATCAGCCTCGAGACACCTCAGCGGAAATGGGCCTCATCTCGCCTGGAGGGGAGAACCTCCTGGATTTTCTCGAGTTGCGGCAGGTCTTCTCGAGTTACGACGGGGACCACAGGGACCCGCTCTGGTGGCCTCAGGAAAGGCCAGTCCCCATGCGTGTTGCTAGGGGACCTCTCGGGATTCCTCTCCCGTCCATGCTGGGGCCTCAGTCCTTGTGTGGAGTCGGGGCCGGAACCTGAGGATTCCTCTCCAGTGTTGCCATGGATCTTGGGGTGCTTCTGAGTCTCCCCAGGGGAGTCAGGCCTCGTCTCGAGTGGGGGCATGCACGTGCGCTTTCCTCCCGAGCTGCAGTAGTAGTGTCACGCTTCCTGTCACGTGGATCAAGGGATCTGTGGCTTTCCCTCGAGGCTGTCCCTCGAGGCTTTCCCACGATGCTTTCCCACAGGGCTGTGCCACGTGCCACCTTGGTGTCAGTCGATCCTCGGCGTGAAAGACGAGCCGGTGAAAGGAAAAGAGGTTCCTCTGGAATGGACTGAGACATCTGGGGGACTCTTGGAATGGTGGCACGACCCTGGAGTTCCTCTCGCCGTTCCTGTTGAGAGGGCCTCCTCTTGAGATGCGACGGGAACGCCGGGAACTCTTTCCCGACGAAGCAGGGAAAGGATCCCTCATCTCGAGCTACGAGGCGGAAACGGGGCTCCTCTGGATGTGGGCGGGACCCTCGTGATTCCTCTCGAGTGGAGACGGCTAGGTCGGGGAACTTCTTGATTTGCACCAAGGGTGTGAAGGATCCTTTCGAAGTTCCAGTGGTGAGGTTTGATCAGCCTCCAGACGCCTCAGCGGAAATGGGCCTCATCTCGCCTGGAGGGGAGAACCTCCTGGATTTTCTCGAGTTGCGGCAGGTCTTCTCGAGTTACGACGGGGACCACAGGGACCCGCTCTGGTGGCCTCAGGAAAGGCCAGTCCCCATGCGAGTTGCTAGGGGACCTCTCGGGATTCCTCTCCCTTCCATGCCGGGGCCTCAGTCCTTGTGTGGAGTCGGGGCCGGAACCTGAGGATTCCTCTCCAGTGTTGCCATGGATCTTGGGGTGCTTCTGAGTCTCCCCAGGGGAGTCAGGCCTCGTCTCGAGTGGGGGCATGCACGTGCGCTTTCCTCCCGAGCTGCAGCAGTAGTGTCACGCTTCCTGTCACGTGGATCAAGGGATCTGTGGCTTTCCCTCGAGGCTGTCCCTCGAGGCTTTCCCACGAGGCTTTCCCACAGGGCTGTGCCACGTGCCACCTTGGTGTCAGTCGATCCTCGGCGTGAAAGACGATCCGGTGAAGGGAAAAGAGGTTCCTCTGGAACGGACTGAGACATCTGGGGGACTCTTGGAATGGTGGCACGACCCTGGAGTTCCTCTCGCCGTTCCTGTTGAGAGGGCCTCCTCTTGAGATGCGACGGGAACGCCGGGAACTCTTTCCCGACGAAGCAGGGAAAGGATCCCTCATCTCGAGCTACGAGGCGGAAACGGGGCTCCTCTGGATGTGGGCGGGACCCTCGTGATTCCTCTCGAGTGGAGACGGCTAGGTCGGGGAACTTCTTGATTTGCACCAAGGGTGTGAAGGACCCTTTCGAAGTTCCAGAGGTGAGGTGTGATCAGCCTCGAGACACCTCAGCGGAAATGGGCCTCATCTCGCCTGGAGGGGAGAACCTCCTGGATTTTCTCGAGTTGCGGCAGGTCTTGTCGAGTTACGACGGGGACCACAGGGACCCGCTCTGGTGGCCTCAGGAAAGGCCAGTCCCCATGCGTGTTGCTAGGGGACCTCTCGGGATTCCTCTCCCGTCCATGCTGGGGCCTCAGTCCTTGTGTGGAGTCGGGGCCGGAACCTGAGGATTCCTCTCCAGTGTTGCCATGGATCTTGGGGTGCTTCTGAGTCTCCCCAGGGGAGTCAGGCCTCGTCTCGAGTGGGGGCATGCACGTGCGCTTTCCTCCCGAGCTGCAGCAGTAGTGTCACGCTTCCTGTCACGTGGATCAAGGGATCTGTGTCTTTCCCTCGAGGCTGTCCCTCGAGGCTTTCCCATGAGGCTTTCCCACAGGGCTGTGCCACATGCCACCTTGGTGTGAGTCGATCCTCGGCGTGAAAGACGAGCCGGTGAAGGGAAAAGAGGTTCCTCTGGAATGGACTGAGACATCTGGGGGACTCTTGGAATGGTGGCACGACCCTGGAGTTCCTCTCGCCGTTCCTGTTGAGAGGGCCTCCTCTTGAGATGCGACGGGAACGCCGGGAACTCTTTCCCGACGAAGCAGGGAAAGGATCCCTCATCTCGAGCTACGAGGCGGAAACGGGTCTCCTCTGGATGTGGGCGGGACCCTCGTGATTCCTCTCGAGTGGAGACGGCTAGGTCGGGGAACTTCTTGATTTGCACCAAGGGTGTGAAGGACCCTTTCGAAGTTCCAGAGGTGAGGTGTGATCAGCCTCGAGACACCTCAGCGGAAATGGGCCTCATCTCGCCTGGAGGGGAGAACCTCCTGGATTTTCTCGAGTTGCGGCAGGTCTTCTCGAGTTACGACGGGGACCACAGGGACCCGCTCTGGTGGCCTCAGGAAAGGCCAGTCCCCATGCGTGTTGCTAGGGGACCTCTCGGGATTCCTCTCCCGTCCATGCCGGGGCCTCATTCCTGTGTGGAGTCGCGGCCGGAACCTGAGGATTCCTCTCCAGTGTTGCCATGGATCTTGGGGTGCTTCTGAGTCTCCCCAGGGGAGTCAGGCCTCGTCTCGAGTGGGGGCATGCACGTGTGCTTTCCTCCCGAGCTGCAGCAATAGTGTCACGCTTCCTGTCACGTGGATCAAGGGATCTGTGGCTTTCCCTCGAGGCTGTCCCTCGAGGCTTTCCCATGAGGCTTTCCCACAGGGCTGTGCCACATGCCACCTTGGTGTGAGTCGATCCTCGGCGTGAAAGACGAGCCGATGAAGGGAAAAGAGGTTCCTCTGGAATGGACTGAGACATCTGGGTGACTCTTGGAATGGTGGCACGACCCTGGAGTTCCTCTCGCCGTTCCTGTTGAGAGGGCCTCCTCTTGAGATGCGACGGGAACGCCGGGAACTCTTTCCCGACGAAGCAGGGAAAGGATCCCTCATCTCGAGCTACGAGGCGGAAACGGGTCTCCTCTGGATGTGGGCGGGACCCTCGTGATTCCTCTCGAGTGGAGACGGCTAGGTCGGGGAACTTCTTGATTTGCACCAAGGGTGTGAAGGACCCTTTCGAAGTTCCAGAGGTGAGGTGTGATCAGCCTCGAGACACCTCAGCGGAAATGGGCCTCATCTCGCCTGGAGGGGAGAACCTCCTGGATTTTCTCGAGTTGCGGCAGGTCTTCTCGAGTTACGACGGGGACCACAGGGACCCGCTCTGGTGGCCTCAGGAAAGGCCAGTCCCCATGCGTGTTGCTAGGGGACCTCTCGGGATTCCTCTCCCGTCCATGCTGGGGCCTCAGTCCTTGTGTGGAGTCGGGGCCGGAACCTGAGGATTCCTCTCCAGTGTTGCCATGGATCTTGGGGTGCTTCTGAGTCTCCCCAGGGGAGTCAGGCCTCGTCTCGAGTGGGGGCATGCACGTGCGCTTTCCTCCCGAGCTGCAGCAGTAGTGTCACGCTTCCTGTCACGTGGATCAAGGGATCTGTGTCTTTCCCTCGAGGCTGTCCCTCGAGGCTTTCCCATGAGGCTTTCCCACAGGGCTGTGCAACATGCCACCTTGGTGTCAGTCGATCCTCGGCGTGAAAGACGAGCCGGTGAAGGGAAAAGAGGTTCCTCTGGAATGGACTGAGACATCTGGGGGACTCTTGGAATGGTGGCACGACCCTGGAGTTCCTCTCGCCGTTCCTGTTGAGAGGGCCTCCTCTTGAGATGCGACGGGAACGCCGGGAACTCTTTCCCGACGAAGCAGGGAAAGGATCCCTCATCTCGAGCTACGAGGCGGAAACGGGTCTCCTCTGGATGTGGGCGGGACCCTCGTGATTCCTCTGGAGTGGAGACGGCTAGGTCGGGGAACTTCTTGATTTGCACCAAGGGTGTGAAGGACCCTTTCGAAGTTCCAGAGGTGAGGTGTGATCAGCCTCGAGACACCTCAGCGGAAATGGGCCTCATCTCGCCTGGAGGGGAGAACCTCCTGGATTTTCTCGAGTTGCGGCAGGTCTTCTCGAGTTACGACGGGGACCACAGGGACCCGCTCTGGTGGCCTCAGGAAAGGCCAGTCCCCATGCGTGTTGCTAGGGGACCTCTCGGGATTCCTCTCCCGTCCATGCCGGGGCCTCAGTCCTTGTGTGGAGTCGCGGCCGGAACCTGAGGATTCCTCTCCAGTGTTGCCATGGATCTTGGGGTGCTTCTGAGTCTCCCCAGGGGAGTCAGGCCTCGTCTCGAGTGGGGGCATGCACGTGCGCTTTCCTCCCGAGCTGCAGCAATAGTGTCACGCTTCCTGTCACGTGGATCAAGGGATCTGTGGCTTTCCCTCGAGGCTGTCCCTCGAGGCTTTCCCATGAGGCTTTCCCACAGGGCTGTGCCACATGCCACCTTGGTGTGAGTCGATCCTCGGCGTGAAAGACGAGCCGATGAAGGGAAAAGAGGTTCCTCTGGAATGGACTGAGACATCTGGGGGACTCTTGGAATGGTGGCACGACCCTGGAGTTCCTCTCGCCGTTCCTGTTGAGAGGGCCTCCTCTTGAGATGCGACGGGAACGCCGGGAACTCTTTCCCGACGAAGCAGGGAAAGGATCCCTCATCTCGAGCTACGAGGCGGAAACGGGTCTCCTCTGGATGTGGGCGGGACCCTCGTGATTCCTCTCGAGTGGAGACGGCTAGGTCGGGGAACTTCTTGATTTGCAACAAGGGTGTGAAGGACCCTTTCGAAGTTCCAGAGGTGAGGTGTGATCAGCCTCGAGACGCCTCAGCGGAAATGGGCCTCATCTCGCCTGGAGGGGAGAACCTCCTGGATTTTCTCGAGTTGGGGCAGGTCTTCTCGAGTTACGAGGGGAACCTCAGGGACCCGCTCTGGTGGCCTCAGGAAAGGCCAGTCCCCATGCGAGTTGCTAGGGGACCGCTCGGGATTCCTCTCCCGTCCATGCCGGGCCTCAGTCCTTGTGTGGAGTCGGGGCCGGAACCTGAGGATTCCTCTCCAGTGTTGCCATGGATCTTGGGGTGCTTCTGAGTCTCCCCAGGGGAGTCAGGCCTCGTCTCGAGTGGGGGAATGCACGTGCGCTTTCCTCCCGAGCTGCAGTAGTAGTGTCACGCTTCCTGTCACGTGGATCAAGGGATCTGTGGCTTTCCCTCGAGGCTGTCCCTCGAGGCTTTCCCACGATGCTTTCCCACAGGGCTGTGCCACGTGCCACCTTGGTGTCAGTCGATCCTCGGCGTGAAAGACGAGCCGGTGAAGGGAAAAGAGGTTCCTCTGGAACGGACTGAGACATCTGGGGGACTCTTGGAATGGTGGCACGACCCTGGAGTTCCTCTCGCCGTTCCTGTTGAGAGGGCCTCCTCTTGAGATGCGACGGGAACGCCGGGAACTCTTTCCCGACGAAGCAGGGAAAGGATCCCTCATCTCGAGCTACGAGGCGGAAACGGGGCTCCTCTGGATGTGGGCGGGACCCTCGTGATTCCTCTCGAGTGGAGACGGCTAGGTCGGGGAACTTCTTGATTTGCACCAAGGGTGTGAAGGACCCTTTCGAAGTTCCAGAGGTGAGGTGTGATCAGCCTCGAGACACCTCAGCGGAAATGGGCCTCATCTCGCCTGGAGGGGAGAACCTCCTGGATTTTCTCGAGTTGCGGCAGGTCTTCTCGAGTTACGACGGGGACCACAGGGACCCGCTCTGGTGGCCTCAGGAAAGTCCATTCCCCATGCGTGTTGCTAGGGGACCTCTCGGGATTCCTCTCCCGTCCATGCTGGGGCCTCAGTCCTTGTGTGGAGTCGGGGCCGGAACCTGAGGATTCCTCTCCAGTGTTGCCATGGATCTTGGGGTGCTTCTGAGTCTCCCCAGGGGAGTCAGGCCTCGTCTCGAGTGGGGGCATGCACGTGCGCTTTCCTCCCGAGCTGCAGTAGTAGTGTCACGCTTCCTGTCACGTGGATCAAGGGATCTGTGGCTTTCCCTCGAGGCTGTCCCTCGAGGCTTTCCCACGATGCTTTCCCACAGGGCTGTGCCACGTGCCACCTTGGTGTCAGTCGATCCTCGGCGTGAAAGACGAGCCGGTGAAAGGAAAAGAGGTTCCTCTGGAATGGACTGAGACATCTGGGGGACTCTTGGAATGGTGGCACGACCCTGGAGTTCCTCTCGCCGTTCCTGTTGAGAGGGCCTCCTCTTGAGATGCGACGGGAACGCCGGGAACTCTTTCCCGACGAAGCAGGGAAAGGATCCCTCATCTCGAGCTACGAGGCGGAAACGGGGCTCCTCTGGATGTGGGCGGGACCCTCGTGATTCCTCTCGAGTGGAGACGGCTAGGTCGGGGAACTTCTTGATTTGCACCAAGGGTGTGAAGGATCCTTTCGAAGTTCCAGTGGTGAGGTTTGATCAACCTCCAGACGCCTCAGCGGAAATGGGCCTCATCTCGCCTGGAGGGGAGAACCTCCTGGATTTTCTCTAGTTGCGGCAGGTCTTCTCGAGTTACGACGGGGACCACAGGGACCCGCTCTGGTGGCCTCAGGAAAGGCCAGTCCCCATGCGTGTTGCTAGGGGACCTCTCGGGATTCCTCTCCCGTCCATGCCGGGGCCTCAGTCCTTGTGTGGAGTCGGGGCCGGAACCTGAGGATTCCTCTCCAGTGTTGCCATGGATCTTGGGGTGCTTCTGAGTCTCCCCAGGGGAGTCAGGCCTCGTCTCGAGTGGGGGCATGCACGTGCGCTTTCCTCCCGAGCTGCAGCAATAGTGTCACGCTTCCTGTCACGTGGATCAAGGGATCTGTGGCTTTCCCTCGAGGCTGTCCCTCGAGGCTTTCCCATGAGGCTTTCCCACAGGGCTGTGCCACATGCCACCTTGGTGTGAGTCGATCCTCGGCGTGAAAGACGAGCCGATGAAGGGAAAAGAGGTTACTCTGGAACGGACTGAGACATCTGGGGGACTCTTGGAATGGTGGCACGACCCTGGAGTTCCTCTCGCCGTTCCTGTTGAGAGGGCCTCCTCTTGAGATGCGACGGGAACGCCGGGAACTCTTTCCCGACGAAGCAGGGAAAGGATCCCTCATCTCGAGCTACGAGGCGGAAACGGGTCTCCTCTGGATGTGGGCGGGACCCTCGTGATTCCTCTCGAGTGGAGACGGCTAGGTCGGGGAACTTCTTGATTTGCACCAAGGGTGTGAAGGACCCTTTCGAAGTTCCAGAGGTGAGGTGTGATCAGCCTCGAGACACCTCAGCGGAAATGGGCCTCATCTCACCTGGAGGGGAGAACCTCCTGGATTTTCTCGAGTTGCGGCAGGTCTTCTCGAGTTACGACGGGGACCACAGGGACCCGCTCTGGTGGCCTCAGGAAAGGCCAGTCCCCATGCGTGTTGCTAGGGGACCTCTCGGGATTCCTCTCCCGTCCATGCTGGGGCCTCAGTCCTTGTGTGGAGTCGGGGCCGGAACCTGAGGATTCCTCTCCAGTGTTGCCATGGATCTTGGGGTGCTTCTGAGTCTCCCCAGGGGAGTCAGGCCTCGTCTCGAGTGGGGGCATGCACGTGCGCTTTCCTCCCGAGCTGCAGTAGTAGTGTCACGCTTCCTGTCACGTGGATCAAGGGATCTGTGGCTTTCCCTCGAGGCTGTCCCTCGAGGCTTTCCCACGATGCTTTCCCACAGGGCTGTGCCACGTGCCACCTTGGTGTCAGTCGATCCTCGGCGTGAAAGACGAGCCGGTGAAAGGAAAAGAGGTTCCTCTGGAATGGACTGAGACATCTGGGGGACTCTTGGAATGGTGGCACGACCCTGGAGTTCCTCTCGCCGTTCCTGTTGAGAGGGCCTCCTCTTGAGATGCGACGGGAACGCCGGGAACTCTTTCCCGACGAAGCAGGGAAAGGATCCCTCATCTCGAGCTACGAGGCGGAAACGGGTCTCCTCTGGATGTGGGCGGGACCCTCGTGATTCCTCTCGAGTGGAGACGGCTAGGTCTGGGAACTTCTTGATTTGCACCAAGGGTGTGAAGGACCCTTTCGAAGTTCCAGAGGTGAGGTGTGATCAGCCTCGAGACACCTCAGCGGAAATGGGCCTCATCTCGCCTGGAGGGGAGAACCTCCTGGATTTTCTCGAGTTGCGGCAGGTCTTCTCGAGTTACGACGGGGACCACAGGGACCCGCTCTGGTGGCCTCAGGAAAGGCCAGCCCCCATGCGTGTTGCTAGGGGACCTCTCGGGATTCCTCTCCCGTCCATGCTGGGGCCTCAGTCCTTGTGTGGAGTCGGGGCCGGAACCTGAGGATTCCTCTCCAGTGTTGCCATGGATCTTGGGGTGCTTCTGAGTCTCCCCAGGGGAGTCAGGCCTCGTCTCGAGTGGGGGCATGCACGTGCGCTTTCCTCCCGAGCTGCAGCAGTAGTGTCACGCTTCCTGTCACGTGGATCAAGGGATCTGTGTCTTTCCCTCGAGGCTGTCCCTCGAGGCTTTCCCATGAGGCTTTCCCACAGGGCTGTGCCACATGCCACCTTGGTGTGAGTCGATCCTCGGCGTGAAAGACGAGCCGGTGAAGGGAAAAGAGGTTCCTCTGGAATGGACTGAGACATCTGGGGGACTCTTGGAATGGTGGCACGACCCTGGAGTTCCTCTCGCCGTTCCTGTTGAGAGGGCCTCCTCTTGAGATGCGACGGGAACGCCGGGAACTCTTTCCCGACGAAGCAGGGAAAGGATCCCTCATCTCGAGCTACGAGGCGGAAACGGGTCTCCTCTGGATGTGGGCGGGACCCTCGTGATTCCTCTCGAGTGGAGACGGCTAGGTCGGGGAACTTCTTGATTTGCACCAAGGGTGTGAAGGACCCTTTCGAAGTTCCAGAGGTGAGGTGTGATCAGCCTCGAGACACCTCAGCGGAAATGGGCCTCATCTCGCCTGGAGGGGAGAACCTCCTGGATTTTCTCGAGTTGCGGCAGGTCTTCTCGAGTTACGACGGGGACCACAGGGACCCGCTCTGGTGGCCTCAGGAAAGGCCAGTCCCCATGCGTGTTGCTAGGGGACCTCTCGGGATTCCTCTCCCGTCCATGCCGGGGCCTCAGTCCTTGTGTGGAGTCGGGGCCGGAACCTGAGGATTCCTCTCCAGTGTTGCCATGGATCTTGGGGTGCTTCTGAGTCTCCCCAGGGGAGTCAGGCCTCGTCTCGAGTGGGGGCATGCACGTGCGCTTTCCTCCCGAGCTGCAGCAATAGTGTCACGCTTCCTGTCACGTGGATCAAGGGATCTGTGGCTTTCCCTCGAGGCTGTCCCTCGAGGCTTTCCCATGAGGCTTTCCCACAGGGCTGTGCCACATGCCACCTTGGTGTGAGTCGATCCTCGGCGTGAAAGACGAGCTGATGAAGGGAAAAGAGGTTCCTCTGGAATGGACTGAGACATCTGGGGGACTCTTGGAATGGTGGCACGACCCTGGAGTTCCTCTCGCCGTTCCTGTTGAGAGGGCCTCCTCTTGAGATGCGACGGGAACGCCGGGAACTCTTTCCCGACGAAGCAGGGAAAGGATCCCTCATCTCGAGCTACGAGGCGGAAACGGGTCTCCTCTGGATGTGGGCGGGACCCTCGTGATTCCTCTCGAGTGGAGACGGCTAGGTCGGGGAACTTCTTGATTTGCACCAAGGGTGTGAAGGACCCTTTCGAAGTTCCAGAGGTGAGGTGTGATCAGCCTCGAGACGCCTCAGCGGAAATGGGCCTCATCTCGCCTGGAGGGGAGAACCTCCTGGATTTTCTCGAGTTGGGGCAGGTCTTCTCGAGTTACGAGGGGAACCTCAGGGACCCACTCTGGTGGCCTCAGGAAAGGCCAGTCCCCATGCGAGTTGCTAGGGGACCGCTCGGGATTCCTCTCCCGTCCATGCCGGGCCTCAGTCCTTGTGTGGAGTCGGGGCCGGAACCTGAGGATTCCTCTCCAGTGTTGCCATGGATCTTGGGGTGCTTCTGAGTCTCCCCAGGGGAGTCAGGCCTCGTCTCGAGTGGGGGCATGCACGTGCGCTTTCCTCCCGAGCTGCAGTAGTAGTGTCACGCTTCCTGTCACGTGGATCAAGGGATCTGTGGCTTTCCCTCGAGGCTGTCCCTCGAGGCTTTCCCACGATGCTTTCCCACAGGGCTGTGCCACGTGCCACCTTGGTGTCAGTCGATCCTCGGCGTGAAAGACGAGCCGGTGAAAGGAAAAGAGGTTCCTCTGGAATGGACTGAGACATCTGGGGGACTCTTGGAATGGTGGCACGACCCTGGAGTTCCTCTCGCCGTTCCTGTTGAGAGGGCCTCCTCTTGAGATGCGACGGGAACGCCGGGAACTCTTTCCCGACGAAGCAGGGAAAGGATCCCTCATCTCGAGCTACGAGGCGGAAACGGGGCTCCTCTGGATGTGGGCGGGACCCTCGTGATTCCTCTCGAGTGGAGACGGCTAGGTCGGGGAACTTCTTGATTTGCACCAAGGGTGTGAAGGATCCTTTCGAAGTTCCAGTGGTGAGGTTTGATCAACCTCCAGACGCCTCAGCGGAAATGGGCCTCATCTCGCCTGGAGGGGAGAACCTCCTGGATTTTCTCTAGTTGCGGCAGGTCTTCTCGAGTTACGACGGGGACCACAGGGACCCGCTCTGGTGGCCTCAGGAAAGGCCAGTCCCCATGCGTGTTGCTAGGGGACCTCTCGGGATTCCTCTCCCGTCCATGCCGGGGCCTCAGTCCTTGTGTGGAGTCGGGGCCGGAACCTGAGGATTCCTCTCCAGTGTTGCCATGGATCTTGGGGTGCTTCTGAGTCTCCCCAGGGGAGTCAGGCCTCGTCTCGAGTGGGGGCATGCACGTGCGCTTTCCTCCCGAGCTGCAGCAATAGTGTCACGCTTCCTGTCACGTGGATCAAGGGATCTGTGGCTTTCCCTCGAGGCTGTCCCTCGAGGCTTTCCCATGAGGCTTTCCCACAGGGCTGTGCCACATGCCACCTTGGTGTGAGTCGATCCTCGGCGTGAAAGACGAGCCGATGAAGGGAAAAGAGGTTACTCTGGAACGGACTGAGACATCTGGGGGACTCTTGGAATGGTGGCACGACCCTGGAGTTCCTCTCGCCGTTCCTGTTGAGAGGGCCTCCTCTTGAGATGCGACGGGAACGCCGGGAACTCTTTCCCGACGAAGCAGGGAAAGGATCCCTCATCTCGAGCTACGAGGCGGAAACGGGTCTCCTCTGGATGTGGGCGGGACCCTCGTGATTCCTCTCGAGTGGAGACGGCTAGGTCGGGGAACTTCTTGATTTGCACCAAGGGTGTGAAGGACCCTTTCGAAGTTCCAGAGGTGAGGTGTGATCAGCCTCGAGACACCTCAGCGGAAATGGGCCTCATCTCACCTGGAGGGGAGAACCTCCTGGATTTTCTCGAGTTGCGGCAGGTCTTCTCGAGTTACGACGGGGACCACAGGGACCCGCTCTGGTGGCCTCAGGAAAGGCCAGTCCCCATGCGTGTTGCTAGGGGACCTCTCGGGATTCCTCTCCCGTCCATGCTGGGGCCTCAGTCCTTGTGTGGAGTCGGGGCCGGAACCTGAGGATTCCTCTCCAGTGTTGCCATGGATCTTGGGGTGCTTCTGAGTCTCCCCAGGGGAGTCAGGCCTCGTCTCGAGTGGGGGCATGCACGTGCGCTTTCCTCCCGAGCTGCAGTAGTAGTGTCACGCTTCCTGTCACGTGGATCAAGGGATCTGTGGCTTTCCCTCGAGGCTGTCCCTCGAGGCTTTCCCACGATGCTTTCCCACAGGGCTGTGCCACGTGCCACCTTGGTGTCAGTCGATCCTCGGCGTGAAAGACGAGCCGGTGAAAGGAAAAGAGGTTCCTCTGGAATGGACTGAGACATCTGGGGGACTCTTGGAATGGTGGCACGACCCTGGAGTTCCTCTCGCCGTTCCTGTTGAGAGGGCCTCCTCTTGAGATGCGACGGGAACGCCGGGAACTCTTTCCCGACGAAGCAGGGAAAGGATCCCTCATCTCGAGCTACGAGGCGGAAACGGGTCTCCTCTGGATGTGGGCGGGACCCTCGTGATTCCTCTCGAGTGGAGACGGCTAGGTCTGGGAACTTCTTGATTTGCACCAAGGGTGTGAAGGACCCTTTCGAAGTTCCAGAGGTGAGGTGTGATCAGCCTCGAGACACCTCAGCGGAAATGGGCCTCATCTCGCCTGGAGGGGAGAACCTCCTGGATTTTCTCGAGTTGCGGCAGGTCTTCTCGAGTTACGACGGGGACCACAGGGACCCGCTCTGGTGGCCTCAGGAAAGGCCAGCCCCCATGCGTGTTGCTAGGGGACCTCTCGGGATTCCTCTCCCGTCCATGCTGGGGCCTCAGTCCTTGTGTGGAGTCGGGGCCGGAACCTGAGGATTCCTCTCCAGTGTTGCCATGGATCTTGGGGTGCTTCTGAGTCTCCCCAGGGGAGTCAGGCCTCGTCTCGAGTGGGGGCATGCACGTGCGCTTTCCTCCCGAGCTGCAGCAGTAGTGTCACGCTTCCTGTCACGTGGATCAAGGGATCTGTGTCTTTCCCTCGAGGCTGTCCCTCGAGGCTTTCCCATGAGGCTTTCCCACAGGGCTGTGCCACATGCCACCTTGGTGTGAGTCGATCCTCGGCGTGAAAGACGAGCCGGTGAAGGGAAAAGAGGTTCCTCTGGAATGGACTGAGACATCTGGGGGACTCTTGGAATGGTGGCACGACCCTGGAGTTCCTCTCGCCGTTCCTGTTGAGAGGGCCTCCTCTTGAGATGCGACGGGAACGCCGGGAACTCTTTCCCGACGAAGCAGGGAAAGGATCCCTCATCTCGAGCTACGAGGCGGAAACGGGTCTCCTCTGGATGTGGGCGGGACCCTCGTGATTCCTCTCGAGTGGAGACGGCTAGGTCGGGGAACTTCTTGATTTGCACCAAGGGTGTGAAGGACCCTTTCGAAGTTCCAGAGGTGAGGTGTGATCAGCCTCGAGACACCTCAGCGGAAATGGGCCTCATCTCGCCTGGAGGGGAGAACCTCCTGGATTTTCTCGAGTTGCGGCAGGTCTTCTCGAGTTACGACGGGGACCACAGGGACCCGCTCTGGTGGCCTCAGGAAAGGCCAGTCCCCATGCGTGTTGCTAGGGGACCTCTCGGGATTCCTCTCCCGTCCATGCCGGGGCCTCAGTCCTTGTGTGGAGTCGGGGCCGGAACCTGAGGATTCCTCTCCAGTGTTGCCATGGATCTTGGGGTGCTTCTGAGTCTCCCCAGGGGAGTCAGGCCTCGTCTCGAGTGGGGGCATGCACGTGCGCTTTCCTCCCGAGCTGCAGCAATAGTGTCACGCTTCCTGTCACGTGGATCAAGGGATCTGTGGCTTTCCCTCGAGGCTGTCCCTCGAGGCTTTCCCATGAGGCTTTCCCACAGGGCTGTGCCACATGCCACCTTGGTGTGAGTCGATCCTCGGCGTGAAAGACGAGCTGATGAAGGGAAAAGAGGTTCCTCTGGAATGGACTGAGACATCTGGGGGACTCTTGGAATGGTGGCACGACCCTGGAGTTCCTCTCGCCGTTCCTGTTGAGAGGGCCTCCTCTTGAGATGCGACGGGAACGCCGGGAACTCTTTCCCGACGAAGCAGGGAAAGGATCCCTCATCTCGAGCTACGAGGCGGAAACGGGTCTCCTCTGGATGTGGGCGGGACCCTCGTGATTCCTCTCGAGTGGAGACGGCTAGGTCGGGGAACTTCTTGATTTGCACCAAGGGTGTGAAGGACCCTTTCGAAGTTCCAGAGGTGAGGTGTGATCAGCCTCGAGACGCCTCAGCGGAAATGGGCCTCATCTCGCCTGGAGGGGAGAACCTCCTGGATTTTCTCGAGTTGGGGCAGGTCTTCTCGAGTTACGAGGGGAACCTCAGGGACCCACTCTGGTGGCCTCAGGAAAGGCCAGTCCCCATGCGAGTTGCTAGGGGACCGCTCGGGATTCCTCTCCCGTCCATGCCGGGCCTCAGTCCTTGTGTGGAGTCGGGGCCGGAACCTGAGGATTCCTCTCCAGTGTTGCCATGGATCTTGGGGTGCTTCTGAGTCTCCCCAGGGGAGTCAGGCCTCGTCTCGAGTGGGGGCATGCACGTGCGCTTTCCTCCCGAGCTGCAGTAGTAGTGTCACGCTTCCTGTCACGTGGATCAAGGGATCTGTGGCTTTCCCTCGAGGCTGTCCCTAGAGGCTTTCCCACGACGCTTTCCCACAGGGCTGTGCCACGTGCCACCTTGGTGTCAGTCGATCCTCGGCGTGAAAGACGAGCCGGTGAAAGGAAAAGAGGTTCCTCTGGAATGGACTGAGACATCTGGGGGACTCTTGGAATGGTGGCACGACCCTGGAGTTCCTCTCGCCGTTCCTGTTGAGAGGGCCTCCTCTTGAGATGCGACGGGAACGCCGGGAACTCTTTCCCGACGAAGCAGGGAAAGGATCCCTCATCTCGAGCTACGAGGCGGAAACGGGGCTCCTCTGGATGTGGGCGGGACCCTCGTGATTCCTCTCGAGTGGAGACGGCTAGGTCGGGGAACTTCTTGATTTGCACCAAGGGTGTGAAGGACCCTTTCAAAGTTCCAGAGGTGAGGTGTGATCAGCCTCGAGACGCCTCAGCGGAAATGGGCCTCATCTCGCCTGGAGGGGAGAACCTCCTGGATTTTCTCGAGTTGGGGCAGGTCTTCTCGAGTTACGAGGGGAACCTCAGGGACCCGCTCTGGTGGCCTCAGGAAAGGCCAGTCCCCATGCGTGTTGCTAGGGGACCTCTCGGGATTCCTCTCCCGTCCATGCTGGGGCCTCAGTCCTTGTGTGGAGTCGGGGCCGGAACCTGAGGATTCCTCTCCAGTGTTGCCATGGATCTTGGGGTGCTTCTGAGTCTCCCCAGGGGAGTCAGGCCTCGTCTCGAGTGGGGGCATGCACGTGCGCTTTCCTCCCGAGCTGCAGTAGTAGTGTCACGCTTCCTGTCACGTGGATCAAGGGATCTGTGGCTTTCCCTCGAGGCTGTCCCTCGAGGCTTTCCCACGATGCTTTCCCACAGGGCTGTGCCACGTGCCACCTTGGTGTCAGTCGATCCTCGGCGTGAAAGACGAGCCGGTGAAAGGAAAAGAGGTTCCTCTGGAATGGACTGAGAAATCTGGGGGACTCTTGAAATGGTGGCACGACCCTGGATTTCCTCTCGCCGTTCCTGTTGAGAGGGCCTCCTCTTGAGATGCGACGGGAACGCCGGGAACTCTTTCCCGACGAAGCAGGGAAAGGATCCCTCATCTCGAGCTACGAGGCGGAAACGGGGCTCCTCTGGATGTGGGCGGGACCCTCGTGATTCCTCTCGAGTGGAGACGGCTAGGTCGGGGAACTTCTTGATTTGCACCAAGGGTGTGAAGGATCCTTTCGAAGTTCCAGTGGTGAGGTTTGATCAGCCTCCAGACGCCTCAGCGGAAATGGGCCTCATCTCGCCTGGAGGGGAGAACCTCCTGGATTTTCTCTAGTTGCGGCAGGTCTTCTCGAGTTACGACGGGGACCACAGGGACCCGCTCTGGTGGCCTCAGGAAAGGCCAGTCCCCATGCGTGTTGCTAGGGGACCTCTCGGGATTCCTCTCCCGTTCATGCCGGGGCCTCAGTCCTTGTGTGGAGTCGGGGCCGGAACCTGAGGATTGCTCTCCAGTGTTGCCATGGATCTTGGGGTGCTTCTGAGTCTCCCCAGGGGAGTCAGGCCTCGTCTCGAGTGGGGGCATGCACGTGCGCTTTCCTCCCGAGCTGCAGCAGTAGTGTCACGCTTCCTGTCACGTGGATCAAGGGATCTGTGGCTTTCCCTCGAGGCTGTCCCTCGAGGCTTTCCCACGAGGCTTTCCCACAGGGCTGTGCCACGTGCCACTTTGGTGTCAGTCGATCCTCGGCGTGAAAGACGAGCCGGTGAAGGGAAAAGAGGTTCCTCTGGAACGGACTGAGACATCTGGGGGACTCTTGGAATGGTGGCACGACCCTGGAGTTCCTCTCGCCGTTCCTGTTGAGAGGGCCTCCTCTTGAGATGCGACGGGAACGCCGGGAACTCTTTCCCGACGAAGCAGGGAAAGGATCCCTCATCTCGAGCTACGAGGCGGAAACGGGGCTCCTCTGGATGTGGGCGGGACCCTCGTGATTCCTCTCGAGTGGAGACGGCTAGGTCGGGGAACTTCTTGATTTGCACCAAGGGTGTGAAGGACCCTTTCGAAGTTCCAGAGGTGAGGTGTGATCAGCCTCGAGACACCTCAGCGGAAATGGGCCTCATCTCGCCTGGAGGGGAGAACCTCCTGGATTTTCTCGAGTTGCGGCAGGTCTTCTCGAGTTACGACGGGGACCACAGGGACCCGCTCTGGTGGCCTCAGGAAAGGCCAGTCCCCATGCGTGTTGCTAGGGGACCTCTCGGGATTCCTCTCCCGTCCATGCCGGGGCCTCAGTCCTTGTGTGGAGTCGGGGCCGGAACCTGAGGATTCCTCTCCAGTGTTGCCATGGATCTTGGGGTGCTTCTGAGTCTCCCCAGGGGAGTCAGGCCTCGTCTCGAGTGGGGGCATGTACGTACGCTTTCCTCCCGAGCTGCAGCAGTAGTGTCACGCTTCCTGTCACGTGGATCAAGGGATCTGTGGCTTTCCCTCGAGGCTGTCCCTCGAGGCTTTCCCATGAGGCTTTCCCACAGGGCTGTGCCACATGCCACCTTGGTGTGAGTCGATCCTCGGCGTGAAAGACGAGCCGGTGAAGGGAAAAGAGGTTCCTCTGGAATGGACTGAGACATCTGGGGGACTCTTGGAATGGTGGCACGACCCTGGAGTTCCTCTCGCCGTTCCTGTTGAGAGGGCCTCCTCTTGAGATGCGCCGGGAACGCCGGGAACTCTTTCCCGACGAAGCAGGAAAAGGATCCCTCATCTCGAGCTACGAGGCGGAAACGGGTCTCCTCTGGATGTGGGCGGGACCCTCGTGATTCCTCTCGAGTGGAGACGGCTAGGTCGGGGAACTTCTTGATTTGCACCAAGGGTGTGAAGGACCCTTTCGAAGTTCCAGAGGTGAGGTGTGATCAGCCTCGAGACGCCTCAGCGGAAATGGGCCTCATCTCGCCTGGAGGGGAGAACCTCCTGGATTTTCTCGAGTTGGGGCAGGTCTTCTCGAGTTACGAGGGGAACCTCAGGGACCCGCTCTGGTGGCCTCAGGAAAGGCCAGTCCCCATGCGAGTTGCTAGGGGACCGCTCGGGATTCCTCTCCCGTCCATGCCGGGCCTCAGTCCTTGTGTGGAGTCGGGGCCGGAACCTGAGGATTCCTCTCCAGTGTTGCCATGGATCTTGGGGTGATTCTGAGTCTCCCCAGGGGAGTCAGGCCTCGTCTCGAGTGTGGGCATGCACGTGCGCTTTCCTCCCGAGCTGCAGTAGTAGTGTCACGCTTCCTGTCACGTGGATCAAGGGATCTGTGGCTTTCCCTCGAGGCTGTCCCTCGAGGCTTTCCCACGATGCTTTCCCACAGGGCTGTGCCACGTGCCACCTTGGTGTCAGTCGATCCTCGGCGTGAAAGACGAGCCGGTGAAAGGAAAAGAGGTTCCTCTGGAATGGACTGAGACATCTGGGGGACTCTTGGAATGGTGGCACGACCCTGGAGTTCCTCTCGCCGTTCCTGTTGAGAGGGCCTCCTCTTGAGATGCGACGGGAACGCCGGGAACTCTTTCCCGACGAAGCAGGGAAAGGATCCCTCATCTCGAGCTACGAGGCGGAAACGGGGCTCCTCTGGATGTGGGCGGGACCCTCGTGATTCCTCTCGAGTGGAGACGGCTAGGTCGGGGAACTTCTTGATTTGCACCAAGGGTGTGAAGGACCCTTTCAAAGTTCCAGAGGTGAGGTGTGATCAGCCTCGAGACGCCTCAGCGGAAATGGGCCTCATCTCGCCTGGAGGGGAGAACCTCCTGGATTTTCTCTAGTTGTGGCAGGTCTTCTCGAGTTACGACGGGGACCACAGGGACCCGCTCTGGTGGCCTCAGGAAAGGCTAGTCCCCATGCGTGTTGCTAGGGGACCTCTCGGGATTCCTCTCCCGTTCATGCCGGGGCCTCAGTCCTTGTGTGGAGTCGGGGCCGGAACCTGAGGATTCCTCTCCAGTGTTGCCATGGATCTTGGGGTGCTTCTGAGTCTCCCCAGGGGAGTCAGGCCTCGTCTCGAGTGGGGGCATGCACGTGCGCTTTCCTCCCGAGCTGCAGCAGTAGTGTCACGCTTCCTGTCACGTGGATCAAGGGATCTGTGGCTTTCCCTCGAGGCTGTCCCTCGAGGCTTTCCCACGAGGCTTTCCCACAGGGCTGTGCCACGTGCCACTTTGGTGTCAGTCGATCCTCGGCGTGAAAGACGAGCCGGTGAAGGGAAAAGAGGTTCCTCTGGAACGGACTGAGACATCTGGGGGACTCTTGGAATGGTGGCACGACCCTGGAGTTCCTCTCGCCGTTCCTGTTGAGAGGGCCTCCTCTTGAGATGCGACGGGAACGCCGGGAACTCTTTCCCGACGAAGCAGGGAAAGGATCCCTCATCTCGAGCTACGAGGCGGAAACGGGGCTCCTCTGGATGTGGGCGGGACCCTCGTGATTCCTCTCGAGTGGAGACGGCTAGGTCGGGGAACTTCTTGATTTGCACCAAGGGTGTGAAGGACCCTTTCGAAGTTCCAGAGGTGAGGTGTGATCAGCCTCGAGACACCTCAGCGGAAATGGGCCTCATCTCGCCTGGAGGGGAGAACCTCCTGGATTTTCTCGAGTTGCGGCAGGTCTTCTCGAGTTACGACGGGGACCACAGGGACCCGCTCTGGTGGCCTCAGGAAAGGCCAGTCCCCATGCGTGTTGCTAGGGGACCTCTCGGGATTCCTCTCCCGTCCATGCCGGGGCCTCAGTCCTTGTGTGGAGTCGGGGCCGGAACCTGAGGATTCCTCTCCAGTGTTGCCATGGATCTTGGGGTGCTTCTGAGTCTCCCCAGGGGAGTCAGGCCTCGTCTCGAGTGGGGGCATGTACGTACGCTTTCCTCCCGAGCTGCAGCAGTAGTGTCACGCTTCCTGTCACGTGGATCAAGGGATCTGTGGCTTTCCCTCGAGGCTGTCCCTCGAGGCTTTCCCATGAGGCTTTCCCACAGGGCTGTGCCACATGCCACCTTGGTGTGAGTCGATCCTCGGCGTGAAAGCGAGCTGGTGAAGGGAAAAGAGGTTCCTCTGGAATGGACTGAGACATCTGGGGGACTCTTGGAATGGTGGCACGACCCTGGAGTTCCTCTCGCCGTTCCTGTTGAGAGGGCCTCCTCTTGAGATGCGACGGGAACGCCGGGAACTCTTTCCCGACGAAGCAGGGAAAGGATCCCTCATCTCGAGCTACGAGGCGGAAACGGGTCTCCTCTGGATGTGGGCGGGACCCTCGTGATTCCTCTCGAGTGGAGACGGCTAGGTCGGGGAACTTCTTGATTTGCACCAAGGGTGTGAAGGACCCTTTCAAATTTCCAGAGGTGAGGTGTGATCAGCCTCAAGACGCCTCAGCGGAAATGGGCCTCATCTCGCCTGGAGGGGAGAACCTCCTGGATTTTCTCGAGTTGGGGCAGGTCTTCTCGAGTTATGAGGGGAACCTCAGGGACCCGCTCTGGTGGCCTCAGGAAAGGCCAGTTCCCATGCGAGTTGCTAGGGGACCGCTCGGGATTCCTCTCCCGTCCATGCCGGGCCTCAGTCCTTGTGTGGAGTCGGGGCCGGAACCTGAGGATTCCTCTCCAGTGTTGCCATGGATCTTGGGGTGCTTCTGAGTCTCCCCAGGGGAGTCAGGCCTCGTCTGGAGTGGGGGCAGGCACGTGCGCTTTCCTCCCGAGCTGCAGTAGTAGTGTCACGCTTCCTGTCACGTGGATCAAGGGATCTGTGGCTTTCCCTCGAGGCTGTCCCTCGAGGCTTTCCCACGATGCTTTCCCACAGGGCTGTGCCACGTGCCACCTTGGTGTCAGTCGATCCTCGGCGTGAAAGACGAGCCGGTGAAAGGAAAAGAGGTTCCTCTGGAATGGACTGAGACATCTGGGGGACTCTTGGAATGGTGGCACGACCCTGGAGTTCCTCTCGCCGTTCCTGTTGAGAGGGCCTCCTCTTGAGATGCGACGGGAACGCCGGGAACTCTTTCCCGACGAAGCAGGGAAAGGATCCCTCATCTCGAGCTACGAGGCGGAAACGGGGCTCCTCTGGATGTGGGCGGGACCCTCGTGATTCCTCTCGAGTGGAGACGGCTAGGTCGGGGAACTTCTTGATTTGCACCAAGGGTGTGAAGGACCCTTTCGAAGTTCCAGAGGTGAGGTGTGATCAGCCTCGAGACACCTCAGCGGAAATGGGCCTCATCTCGCCTGGAGGGGAGAACCTCCTGGATTTTCTCGAGTTGCGGCAGGTCTTCTCGAGTTACGACGGGGACCACAGGGACCCGCTCTGGTGGCCTCAGGAAAGGTCAGTCCCCATGCGTGTTGCTAGGGGACCTCTCGGGATTCCTCTCCCGTCCATGCTGGGGCCTCAGTCCTTGTGTGGAGTCGGGGCCGGAACCTGAGGATTCCTCTCCAGTGTTGCCATGGATCTTGGGGTGCTTCTGAGTCTCCCCAGGGGAGTCAGGCCTCGTCTCGAGTGGGGGCATGCACGTGCGCTTTCCTCCCGAGCTGCAGTAGTAGTGTCACGCTTCCTGTCACGTGGATCAAGGGATCTGTGGCTTTCCCTCGAGGCTGTCCCTCGAGGCTTTCCCACGATGCTTTCCCACAGGGCTGTGCCACGTGCCACCTTGGTGTCAGTCGATCCTCGGCGTGAAAGACGAGCCGGTGAAAGGAAAAGAGGTTCCTCTGGAATGGACTGAGACATCTGGGGGACTCTTGGAATGGTGGCACGACCCTGGAGTTCCTCTCGCCGTTCCTGTTGAGAGGGCCTCCTCTTGAGATGCGACGGGAACGCCGGGAACTCTTTCCCGACGAAGCAGGGAAAGGATCCCTCATCTCGAGCTACGAGGCGGAAACGGGGCTCCTCTGGATGTGGGCGGGACCCTCGTGATTCCTCTCGAGTGGAGACGGCTACGTCGGGGAACTTCTTGATTTGCACCAAGGGTGTGAAGGATCCTTTCGAAGTTCCAGTGGTGAGGTTTGATCAGCCTCCAGACGCCTCAGCGGAAATGGGCCTCATCTCGCCTGGAGGGGAGAACCTCCTGGATTTTCTCTAGTTGCGGCAGGTCTTCTCGAGTTACGACGGGGACCACAGGGACCCGCTCTGGTGGCCTCAGGAAAGGCCAGTCCCCATGCGTGTTGCTAGGGGACCTCTCGGGATTCCTCTCCCGTTCATGCCGGGGCCTCAGTCCTTGTGTGGAGTCGGGGCCGGAACCTGAGGATTCCTCTCCAGTGTTGCCATGGATCTTGGGGTGCTTCTGAGTCTCCCCAGGGGAGTCAGGCCTCGTCTCGAGTGGGGGCATGCACGTGCGCTTTCCTCCCGAGCTGCAGCAGTAGTGTCACGCTTCCTGTCACGTGGATCAAGGGATCTGTGGCTTTCCCTCGAGGCTGTCCCTCGAGGCTTTCCCACGAGGCTTTCGCACAGGGCTGTGCCACGTGCCACTTTGGTGTCAGTCGATCCTCGGCGTGAAAGACGAGCCGGTGAAGGGAAAAGAGGTTCCTCTGGAACGGACTGAGACATCTGGGGGACTCTTGGAATGGTGGCACGACCCTGGAGTTCCTCTCGCCGTTCCTGTTGAGAGGGCCTCCTCTTGAGATGCGACGGGAACGCCGGGAACTCTTTCCCGACGAAGCAGGGAAAGGATCCCTCATCTCGAGCTACGAGGCGGAAACGGGGCTCCTCTGGATGTGGGCGGGACCCTCGTGATTCCTCTCGAGTGGAGACGGCTAGGTCGGGGAACTTCTTGATTTGCACCAAGGGTGTGAAGGACCCTTTCAAAGTTCCAGAGGTGAGGTGTGATCAGCCTCGAGACGCCTCAGCGGAAATGGGCCTCATCTCGCCTGGAGGGGAGAACCTCCTGGATTTTCTCGAGTTGGGGCAGGTCTTCTCGAGTTATGAGGGGAACCTCAGGGACCCGCTCTGGTGGCCTCAGGAAAGGCCAGTTCCCATGCGAGTTGCTAGGGGACCGCTCGGGATTCCTCTCCCGTCCATGCCGGGCCTCAGTCCTTGTGTGGAGTCGGGGCCGGAACCTGAGGATTCCTCTCCAGTGTTGCCATGGATCTTGGGGTGCTTCTGAGTCTCCCCAGGGGAGTCAGGCCTCGTCTGGAGTGGGGGCATGCACGTGCGCTTTCCTCCCGAGCTGCAGTAGTAGTGTCACGCTTCCTGTCACGTGGATCAAGGGATCTGTGGCTTTCCCTCGAGGCTGTCCCTCGAGGCTTTCCCACGATGCTTTCCCACAGGGCTGTGCCACGTGCCACCTTGGTGTCAGTCGATCCTCGGCGTGAAAGACGAGCCGGTGAAAGGAAAAGAGGTTCCTCTGGAATGGACTGAGACATCTGGGGGACTCTTGGAATGGTGGCACGACCCTGGAGTTCCTCTCGCCGTTCCTGTTGAGAGGGCCTCCTCTTGAGATGCGACGGGAACGCCGGGAACTCTTTCCCGACGAAGCAGGGAAAGGATCCCTCATCTCGAGCTACGAGGCGGAAACGGGGCTCCTCTGGATGTGGGCGGGACCCTCGTGATTCCTCTCGAGTGGAGACGGCTAGGTCGGGGAACTTCTTGATTTGCACCAAGGGTGTGAAGGACCCTTTCGAAGTTCCAGAGGTGAGGTGTGATCAGCCTCGAGACACCTCAGCGGAAATGGGCCTCATCTCGCCTGGAGGGGAGAACCTCCTGGATTTTCTCGAGTTGCGGCAGGTCTTCTCGAGTTACGACGGGGACCACAGGGACACGCTCTGGTGGCCTCAGGAAAGGCCAGTCCCCATGCGTGTTGCTAGGGGACCTCTCGGGATTCCTCTCCCGTCCATGCTGGGGCCTCAGTCCTTGTGTGGAGTCGGGGCCGGAACCTGAGGATTCCTCTCCAGTGTTGCCATGGATCTTAGGGTGCTTCTGAGTCTCCCCAGGGGAGTCAGGCCTCGTCTCGAGTGGGGGCATGCACGTGCGCTTTCCTCCCGAGCTGCAGTAGTAGTGTCACGCTTCCTGTCACGTGGATCAAGGGATCTGTGGCTTTCCCTCGAGGCTGTCCCTCGAGGCTTTCCCACGATGCTTTCCCACAGGGCTGTGCCACGTGCCACCTTGGTGTCAGTCGATCCTCGGCGTGAAAGACGAGCCGGTGAAAGGAAAAGAGGTTCCTCTGGAATGGACTGAGACATCTGGGGGACTCTTGGAATGGTGGCACGACCCTGGAGTTCCTCTCGCCGTTCCTGTTGAGAGGGCCTCCTCTTGAGATGCGACGGGAACGCCGGGAACTCTTTCCCGACGAAGCAGGGAAAGGATCCCTCATCTCGAGCTACGAGGCGGAAACGGGGCTCCTCTGGATGTGGGCGGGACCCTCGTGATTCCTCTCGAGTGGAGACGGCTAGGTCGGGGAACTTCTTGATTTGCACCAAGGGTGTGAAGGATCCTTTCGAAGTTCCAGTGGTGAGGTTTGATCAGCCTCCAGACGCCTCAGCGGAAATGGGCCTCATCTCGCCTGGAGGGGAGAACCTCCTGGATTTTCTCTAGTTGCGGCAGGTCTTCTCGAGTTACGACGGGGACCACAGGGACCCGCTCTGGTGGCCTCAGGAAAGGCCAGTCCCCATGCGTGTTGCTAGGGGACCTCTCGGGATTCCTCTCCCGTTCATGCCGGGGCCTCAGTCCTTGTGTGGAGTCGGGGCCGGAACCTGAGGATTCCTCTCCAGTGTTGCCATGGATCTTGGGGTGCTTCTGAGTCTCCCCAGGGGAGTCAGGCCTCGTCTCGAGTGGGGGCATGCACGTGCGCTTTCCTCCCGAGCTGCAGCAGTAGTGTCACGCTTCCTGTCACGTGGATCAAGGGATCTGTGGCTTTCCCTCGAGGCTGTCCCTCGAGGCTTTCCCACGAGGCTTTCCCACAGGGCTGTGCCACGTGCCACTTTGGTGTCAGTCGATCCTCGGCGTGAAAGACCAGCCGGTGAAGGGAAAAGAGGTTCCTCTGGAACGGACTGAGACATCTGGGGGACTCTTGGAATGGTGGCACGACCCTGGAGTTCCTCTCGCCGTTCCTGTTGAGAGGGCCTCCTCTTGAGATGCGACGGGAACGCCGGGAACTCTTTCCCGACGAAGCAGGGAAAGGATCCCTCATCTCGAGCTACGAGGCGAAAACGGGTCTCCTCTGGATGTGGGCGGGACCCTCGTGATTCCTCTCGAGTGGAGACGGCTAGGTCGGGGAACTTCTTGATTTGCACCAAGGGTGTGAAGGACCCTTTCGAAGTTCCAGAGGTGAGGTGTGATCAGCCTCGAGACACCTCAGCGGAAATGGGCCTCATCTCGCCTGGAGGGGAGAACCTCCTGGATTTTCTCGAGTTGCGGCAGGTCTTCTCGAGTTACGACGGGGACCACAGGGACCCGCTCTGGTGGCCTCAGGAAAGGCCAGTCCCCATGCGTGTTGCTAGGGGACCTCTCGGGATTCCTCTCCCGTCCATGCCGGGGCCTCAGTCCTTGTGTGGAGTCGGGGCCGGAACCTGAGGATTCCTCTCCAGTGTTGCCATGGATCTTGGGGTGCTTCTGAGTCTCCCCAGGGGAGTCAGGCCTCGTCTCGAGTGGGGGCATGTACGTGCGCTTTCCTCCCGAGCTGCAGCAGTAGTGTCACGCTTCCTGTCACGTGGATCAAGGGATCTGTGGCTTTCCCTCGAGGCTGTCCCTCGAGGCTTTCCCATGAGGTTTTCCCACAGGGCTGTGCCACATGCCACCTTGGTGTGAGTCGATCCTCGGCGTGAAAGACGAGCCGGTGAAGGGAAAAGAGGTTCCTCTGGAATGGACTGAGACATCTGGGGGACTCTTGGAATGGTGGCACGACCCTGGAGCTCCTCTCGCCGTTCCTGTTGAGAGGGCCTCCTCTTGAGATGCGCCGGGAACGCCGGGAACTCTTTCCCGACGAAGCAGGGAAAGGATCCCTCATCTCGAGCTACGAGGCGGAAACGGGTCTCCTCTGGATGTGGGCGGGACCCTCGTGATTCCTCTCGAGTGGAGACGGCTAGGTCGGGGAACTTCTTGATTTGCACCAAGGGTGTGAAGGACCCTTTCGAAGTTCCAGAGGTGAGGTGTGATCAGCCTCGAGACGCCTCAGCGGAAATGGGCCTCATCTCGCCTGGAGGGGAGAACCTCCTGGATTTTCTCGAGTTGGGGCAGGTCTTCTCGAGTTACGAGGGGAACCTCAGGGACCCGCTCTGGTGGCCTCAGGAAAGGCCAGTCCCCATGCGAGTTGCTAGGGGACCGCTCGGGATTCCTCTCCCGTCCATGCCGGGCCTCAGTCCTTGTGTGGAGTCGGGGCCGGAACCTGAGGATTCCTCTCCAGTGTTGCCATGGATCTTGGGGTGATTCTGAGTCTCCCCAGGGGAGTCAGGCCTCGTCTCGAGTGGGGGCATGCACGTGCGCTTTCCTCCCGAGCTGCAGTAGTAGTGTCACGCTTCCTGTCACGTGGATCAAGGGATCTGTGGCTTTCCCTCGAGGCTGTCCCTCGAGGCTTTCCCACGATGCTTTCCCACAGGGCTGTGCCACGTGCCACCTTGGTGTCAGTCGATCCTCGGCGTGAAAGACGAGCCGGTGAAAGGAAAAGAGGTTCCTCTGGAATGGACTGAGACATCTGGGGGACTCTTGGAATGGTGGCACGACCCTGGAGTTCCTCTCGCCGTTCCTGTTGAGAGGGCCTCCTCTTGAGATGCGACGGGAACGCCGGGAACTCTTTCCCGACGAAGCAGGGAAAGGATCCCTCATCTCGAGCTACGAGGCGGAAACGGGGCTCCTCTGGATGTGGGCGGGACCCTCGTGATTCCTCTCGAGTGGAGACGGCTAGGTCGGGGAACTTCTTGATTTGCACCAAGGGTGTGAAGGACCCTTTCAAAGTTCCAGAGGTGAGGTGTGATCAGCCTCGAGACGCCTCAGCGGAAATGGGCCTCATCTCGCCTGGAGGGGAGAACCTCCTGGATTTTCTCGAGTTGGGGCAGGTCTTCTCGAGTTACGAGGGGAACCTCAGGGACCCGCTCTGGTGGCCTCAGGAAAGGCCAGTTCCCATGCGAGTTGCTAGGGGACCGCTCGGGATTCCTCTCCCGTCCATGCCGGGCCTCAGTCCTTGTGTGGAGTCGGGGCCGGAACCTGAGGATTCCTCTCCAGTGTTGCCATGGATCTTGGGGTGCTTCTGAGTCTCCCCAGGGGAGTCAGGCCTCGTCTCGAGTGGGGGCATGCACGTGCGCTTTCCTCCCGAGCTGCAGTAGTAGTGTCACGCTTCCTGTCACGTGGATCAAGGGATCTGTGGCTTTCCCTCGAGGCTGTCCCTCGAGGCTTTCCCACGATGCTTTCCCACAGGGCTGTGCCACGTGCCACCTTGGTGTCAGTCGATCCTCGGCGTGAAAGACGAGCCGGTGAAAGGAAAAGAGGTTCCTCTGGAATGGACTGAGACATCTGGGGGACTCTTGGAATGGTGGCACGACCCTGGAGTTCCTCTCGCCGTTCCTGTTGAGAGGGCCTCCTCTTGAGATGCGACGGGAACGCCGGGAACTCTTTCCCGACGAAGCAGGGAAAGGATCCCTCATCTCGAGCTACGAGGCGGAAACGGGGCTCCTCTGTATGTGGGCGGGACCCTCGTGATTCCTCTCGAGTGGAGACGGCTAGGTCGGGGAACTTCTTGATTTGCACCAAGGGTGTGAAGGACCCTTTCGAAGTTCCAGAGGTGAGGTGTGATCAGCCTCGAGACACCTCAGCGGAAATGGGCCTCATCTCGCCTGGAGGGGAGAACCTCCTGGATTTTCTCGAGTTGCGGCAGGTCTTCTCGAGTTACGACGGGGACCACAGGGACCCGCTCTGGTGGCCTCAGGAAAGGCCAGTCCCCATGCGTGTTGCTAGGGGACCTCTCGGGATTCCTCTCCCGTCCATGCCGGGGCCTCAGTCCTTGTGTGGAGTCGGGGCCGGAACCTGAGGATTCCTCTCCAGTGTTGCCATGGATCTTGGGGTGCTTCTGAGTCTCCCCAGGGGAGTCAGGCCTCGTCTCGAGTGGGGGCATGTACGTGCGCTTTCCTCCCGAGCTGCAGCAGTAGTGTCACGCTTCCTGTCACGTGGATCAAGGGATCTGTGGCTTTCCCTCGAGGCTGTCCCTCGAGGCTTTCCCATGAGGCTTTCCCACAGGACTGTGCCACATGCCACCTTGGTGTGAGTCGATCCTCGGCGTGAAAGACGAGCCGGTGAAGGGAAAAGAGGTTCCTCTGGAATGGACTGAGACATCTGGGGGACTCTTGGAATGGTGGCACGACCCTGGAGTTCCTCTCGCCGTTCCTGTTGAGAGGGCCTCCTCTTGAGATGCCCCGGGAACGCCGGGAACTCTTTCCCGACGAAGCAGGGAAAGGATCCCTCATCTCGAGCTACGAGGCGGAAACGGGTCTCCTCTGGATGTGGGCGGGACCCTCGTGATTCCTCTCGAGTGGAGACGGCTAGGTCGGGGAACTTCTTGATTTGCACCAAGGGTGTGAAGGACCCTTTCGAAGTTCCAGAGGTGAGGTGTGATCAGCCTCGAGACGCCTCAGCGGAAATGGGCCTCATCTCGCCTGGAGGGGAGAACCTCCTGGATTTTCTCGAGTTGCGGCAGGTCTTCTCGAGTTACGACGGGGACCACAGGGACCCGCTCTGGTGGCCTCAGGAAAGGCCAGTCCCCATGCGTGTTGCTAGGGGACCTCTCGGGATTCCTCTCCGTCCATGCTGGGGCCTCAGTCCTTGTGTGGAGTCGGGGCCGGAACCTGAGGATTCCTCTCCAGTGTTGCCATGGATCTTGGGGTGCTTCTGAGTCTCCCCAGGGGAGTCAGGCCTCGTCACGAGTGGGGGCATGCACGTGCGCTTTCCTCCCGAGCTGCAGTAGTAGTGTCACGCTTCCTGTCACGTGGATCAAGGGATCTGTGGCTTTCCCTCGAGGCTGTCCCTCGAGGCTTTCCCACGATGCTTTCCCACAGGGCTGTGCCACGTGCCACCTTGGTGTCAGTCGATCCTCGGCGTGAAAGACGAGCCGGTGAAAGGAAAAGAGGTTCCTCTGGAATGGACTGAGACATCTGGGGGACTCTTGGAATGGTGGCACGACCCTGGAGTTCCTCTCGCCGTTCCTGTTGAGAGGGCCTCCTCTTGAGATGCGACGGGAACGCCGGGAACTCTTTCCCGACGAAGCAGGGAAAGGATCCCTCATCTCGAGCTACGAGGCGGAAACGGGGCTCCTCTGGATGTGGGCGGGACCCTCGTGATTCCTCTCGAGTGGAGACGGCTAGGTCGGGGAACTTCTTGATTTGCACCAAGGGTGTGAAGGATCCTTTCGAAGTTCCAGTGGTGAGGTTTGATCAGCCTCCAGACGCCTCAGCGGAAATGGGCCTCATCTCGCCTGGAGGGGAGAACCTCCTGGATTTTCTCTAGTTGCGGCAGGTCTTCTCGAGTTACGACGGGGACCACAGGGACCCTCTCTGGTGGCCTCAGGAAAGGCCAGTCCCCATGCGTGTTGCTAGGGGACCTCTCGGGATTCCTCTCCCGTCCATGCCGGGGCCTCAGTCCTTGTGTGGAGTCGGGGCCGGAACCTGAGGATTCCTCTCCAGTGTTGCCATGGATCTTGGGGTGCTTCTGAGTCTCCCCAGGGGAGTCAGGCCTCGTCTCGAGTGGGGGCATGCACGTGCGCTTTCCTCCCGAGCTGCAGCAATAGTGTCACGCTTCCTGTCACGTGGATCAAGGGATCTGTGGCTTTCCCTCGAGGCTGTCCCTCGAGGCTTTCCCATGAGGCTTTCCCACAGGGCTGTGCCACATGCCACCTTGGTGTGAGTCGATCCTCGGCGTGAAAGACGAGCCGATGAAGGGAAAAGAGGTTCCTCTGGAATGGACTGAGACATCTGGGGGACTCTTGGAATGGTGGCACGACCCTGGAGTTCCTCTCGCCGTTCCTGTTGAGAGGGCCTCCTCTTGAGATGCGACGGGAACGCCGGGAACTCTTTCCCGACGAAGCAGGGAAAGGATCCCTCATCTCGAGCTACGAGGCGGAAACGGGTCTCCTCTGGATGTGGGCGGGACCCTCGTGATTCCTCTCGAGTGGAGACGGCTAGGTCGGGGAACTTCTTGATTTGCACCAAGGGTGTGAAGGACCCTTTCAAAGTTCCAGAGGTGAGGTGTGATCAGCCTCGAGACGCCTCAGCGGAAATGGGCCTCATCTCGCCTGGAGGGGAGAACCTCCTGGATTTTCTCGAGTTGGGGCAGGTCTTCTCGAGTTATGAGGGGAACCTCAGGGACCCGCTCTGGTGGCCTCAGGAAAGGCCAGTTCCCATGCGAGTTGCTAGGGGACCGCTCGGGATTCCTCTCCCGTCCATGCCGGGCCTCAGTCCTTGTGTGGAGTCGGGGCCGGAACCTGAGGATTCCTCTCCAGTGTTGCCATGGATCTTGGGGTGCTTCTGAGTCTCCCCAGGGGAGTCAGGCCTCGTCTGGAGTGGGGGCATGCACGTGCGCTTTCCTCCCGAGCTGCAGTAGTAGTGTCACGCTTCCTGTCACGTGGATCAAGGGATCTGTGGCTTTCCCTCGAGGCTGTCCCTCGAGGCTTTCCCACGATGCTTTCCCACAGGGCTGTGCCACGTGCCACCTTGGTGTCAGTCGATCCTCGGCGTGAAAGACGAGCCGGTGAAAGGAAAAGAGGTTCCTCTGGAATGGACTGAGACATCTGGGGGACTCTTGGAATGGTGGCACGACCCTGGAGTTCCTCTCGCCGTTCCTGTTGAGAGGGCCTCCTCTTGAGATGCGACGGGAACGCCGGGAACTCTTTCCCGACGAAGCAGGGAAAGGATCCCTCATCTCGAGCTACGAGGCGGAAACGGGGCTCCTCTGGATGTGGGCGGGACCCTCGTGATTCCTCTCGAGTGGAGACGGCTAGGTCGGGGAACTTCTTGATTTGCACCAAGGGTGTGAAGGATCCTTTCGAAGTTCCAGTGGTGAGGTTTGATCAGCCTCCAGACGCCTCAGCGGAAATGGGCCTCATCTCGCCTGGAGGGGAGAACCTCCTGGATTTTCTCTAGTTGCGGCAGGTCTTCTCGAGTTACGACGGGGACCACAGGGACCCTCTCTGGTGGCCTCAGGAAAGGCCAGTCCCCATGCGTGTTGCTAGGGGACCTCTCGGGATTCCTCTCCCGTCCATGCCGGGGCCTCAGTCCTTGTGTGGAGTCGGGGCCGGAACCTGAGGATTCCTCTCCAGTGTTGCCATGGATCTTGGGGTGCTTCTGAGTCTCCCCAGGGGAGTCAGGCCTCGTCTCGAGTGGGGGCATGCACGTGCGCTTTCCTCCCGAGCTGCAGCAATAGTGTCACGCTTCCTGTCACGTGGATCAAGGGATCTGTGGCTTTCCCTCGAGGCTGTCCCTCGAGGCTTTCCCATGAGGCTTTCCCACAGGGCTGTGCCACATGCCACCTTGGTGTGAGTCGATCCTCGGCGTGAAAGACGAGCCGATGAAGGGAAAAGAGGTTCCTCTGGAATGGACTGAGACATCTGGGGGACTCTTGGAATGGTGGCACGACCCTGGAGTTCCTCTCGCCGTTCCTGTTGAGAGGGCCTCCTCTTGAGATGCGACGGGAACGCCGGGAACTCTTT
Organism: Budorcas taxicolor; assembly: GCF_023091745.1. Classification (NCBI taxonomy): domain Eukaryota; kingdom Metazoa; phylum Chordata; class Mammalia; order Artiodactyla; family Bovidae; genus Budorcas; species Budorcas taxicolor. Next base: position 30,336 of record NW_026292177.1, on the reverse strand, counting down.
CCCGACGAAGCAGGGAAAGGATCCCTCATCTCGAGCTACGAGGCGGAAACGGGTCTCCTCTGGATGTGGGCGGGACCCTCGTGATTCCTCTCGAGTGGAGACGGCTAGGTCGGGGAACTTCTTGATTTGCACCAAGGGTGTGAAGGACCCTTTCAAAGTTCCAGAGGTGAGGTGTGATCAGCCTCGAGACGCCTCAGCGGAAATGGGCCTCATCTCGCCTGGAGGGGAGAACCTCCTGGATTTTCTCGAGTTGGGGCAGGTCTTCTCGAGTTATGAGGGGAACCTCAGGGACCCGCTCTGGTGGCCTCAGGAAAGGCCAGTTCCCATGCGAGTTGCTAGGGGACCGCTCGGGATTCCTCTCCCGTCCATGCCGGGCCTCAGTCCTTGTGTGGAGTCGGGGCCGGAACCTGAGGATTCCTCTCCAGTGTTGCCATGGATCTTGGGGTGCTTCTGAGTCTCCCCAGGGGAGTCAGGCCTCGTCTCGAGTGGGGGCATGCACGTGCGCTTTCCTCCCGAGCTGCAGTAGTAGTGTCACGCTTCCTGTCACGTGGATCAAGGGATCTGTGGCTTTCCCTCGAGGCTGTCCCTCGAGGCTTTCCCACGATGCTTTCCCACAGGGCTGTGCCACGTGCCACCTTGGTGTCAGTCGATCCTCGGCGTGAAAGACGAGCCGGTGAAAGGAAAAGAGGTTCCTCTGGAATGGACTGAGACATCTGGGGGACTCTTGGAATGGTGGCACGACCCTGGAGTTCCTCTCGCCGTTCCTGTTGAGAGGGCCTCCTCTTGAGATGCGACGGGAACGCCGGGAACTCTTTCCCGACGAAGCAGGGAAAGGATCCCTCATCTCGAGCTACGAGGCGGAAACGGGGCTCCTCTGGATGTGGGCGGGACCCTCGTGATTCCTCTCGAGTGGAGACGGCTAGGTCGGGGAACTTCTTGATTTGCACCAAGGGTGTGAAGGATCCTTTCGAAGTTCCAGTGGTGAGGTTTGATCAGCCTCCAGACGCCTCAGCGGAAATGGGCCTCATCTCGCCTGGAGGGGAGAACCTCCTGGATTTTCTCTAGTTGCGGCAGGTCTTCTCGAGTTACGACGGGGACCACAGGGACCCGCTCTGGTGGCCTCAGGAAAGGCCAGTCCCCATGCGTGTTGCTAGGGGACCTCTCGGGATTCCTCTCCCGTTCATGCCGGGGCCTCAGTCCTTGTGTGGAGTCGGGGCCGGAACCTGAGGATTCCTCTCCAGTGTTGCCATGGATCTTGGGGTGCTTCTGAGTCTCCCCAGGGGAGTCAGGCCTCGTCTCGAGTGGGGGCATGCACGTGCGCTTTCCTCCCGAGCTGCAGCAGTAGTGTCACGCTTCCTGTCACGTGGATCAAGGGATCTGTGGCTTTCCCTCGAGGCTGTCCCTCGAGGCTTTCCCACGAGGCTTTCCCACAGGGCTGTGCCACGTGCCACTTTGGTGTCAGTCGATCCTCGGCGTGAAAGACGAGCCGGTGAAGGGAAAAGAGGTTCCTCTGGAACGGACTGAGACATCTGGGGGACTCTTGGAATGGTGGCACGACCCTGGAGTTCCTCTCGCCGTTCCTGTTGAGAGGGCCTCCTCTTGAGATGCGACGGGAACGCCGGGAACTCTTTCCCGACGAAGCAGGGAAAGGATCCCTCATCTCGAGCTACGAGGCGGAAACGGGGCTCCTCTGGATGTGGGCGGGACCCTCGTGATTCCTCTCGAGTGGAGACGGCTAGGTCGGGGAACTTCTTGATTTGCACCAAGGGTGTGAAGGACCCTTTCGAAGTTCCAGAGGTGAGGTGTGATCAGCCTCGAGACACCTCAGCGGAAATGGGCCTCATCTCGCCTGGAGGGGAGAACCTCCTGGATTTTCTCGAGTTGCGGCAGGTCTTCTCGAGTTACGACGGGGACCACAGGGACCCGCTCTGGTGGCCTCAGGAAAGGCCAGTCCCCATGCGTGTTGCTAGGGGACCTCTCGGGATTCCTCTCCCGTCCATGCCGGGGCCTCAGTCCTTGTGTGGAGTCGGGGCCGGAACCTGAGGATTCCTCTCCAGTGTTGCCATGGATCTTGGGGTGCTTCTGAGTCTCCCCAGGGGAGTCAGGCCTCGTCTCGAGTGGGGGCATGTACGTGCGCTTTCCTCCCGAGCTGCAGCAGTAGTGTCACGCTTCCTGTCACGTGGATCAAGGGATCTGTGGCTTTCCCTCGAGGCTGTCCCTCGAGGCTTTCCCATGAGGCTTTCCCACAGGGCTGTGCCACATGCCACCTTGGTGTGAGTCGATCTTCGGCGTGAAAGACGAGCCGGTGAAGGGAAAAGAGGTTCCTCTGGAATGGACTGAGACATCTGGGGGACTCTTGGAATGGTGGCACGACCCTGGAGTTCCTCTCGCCGTTCCTGTTGAGAGGGCCTCCTCTTGAGATGCGCCGGGAACGCCGGGAACTCTTTCCCGACGAAGCAGGGAAAGGATCCCTCATCTCGAGCTACGAGGCGGAAACGGGTCTCCTCTGGATGTGGGCGGGACCCTCGTGATTCCTCTCGAGTGGAGACGGCTAGGTCGGGGAACTTCTTGATTTGCACCAAGGGTGTGAAGGACCCTTTCAAAGTTCCAGAGGTGAGGTGTGATCAGCCTCGAGACGCCTCAGCGGAAATGGGCCTCATCTCGCCTGGAGGGGAGAACCTCCTGGATTTTCTCGAGTTGGGGCAGGTCTTCTCGAGTTACGAGGGGAACCTCAGGGACCCGCTCTGGTGGCCTCAGGAAAGGCCAGTCCCCATGCGAGTTGCTAGGGGACCGCTCGGGATTCCTCTCCCGTCCATGCCGGGCCTCAGTCCTTGTGTGGAGTCGGGGCCGGAACCTGAGGATTCCTCTCCAGTGTTGCCATGGATCTTGGGGTGATTCTGAGTCTCCCCAGGGGAGTCAGGCCTCGTCTCGAGTGGGGGCATGCACGTGCGCTTTCCTCCCGAGCTGCAGTAGTAGTGTCACGCTTCCTGTCACGTGGATCAAGGGATCTGTGGCTTTCCCTCGAGGCTGTCCCTCGAGGCTTTCCCACGATGCTTTCCCACAGGGCTGTGCCACGTGCCACCTTGGTGTCAGTCGATCCTCGGCGTGAAAGACGAGCCGGTGAAAGGAAAAGAGGTTCCTCTGGAATGGACTGAGACATCTGGGGGACTCTTGGAATGGTGGCACGACCCTAGAGTTCCTCTCGCCGTTCCTGTTGAGAGGGCCTCCTCTTGAGATGCGACGGGAACGCCGGGAACTCTTTCCCGACGAAGCAGGGAAAGGATCCCTCATCTCGAGCTACGAGGCGGAAACGGGGCTCCTCTGGATGTGGGCGGGACCCTCGTGATTCCTCTCGAGTGGAGACGGCTAGGTCGGGGAACTTCTTGATTTGCACCAAGGGTGTGAAGGACCCTTTCAAAGTTCCAGAGGTGAGGTGTGATCAGCCTCGAGACGCCTCAGCGGAAATGGGCCTCATCTCGCCTGGAGGGGAGAACCTCCTGGATTTTCTCGAGTTGGGGCAGGTCTTCTCGAGTTACGAGGGGAACCTCAGGGACCCGCTCTGGTGGCCTCAGGAAAGGCCAGTTCCCATGCGAGTTGCTAGGGGACCGCTCGGGATTCCTCTCCCGTCCATGCCGGGCCTCAGTCCTTGTGTGGAGTCGGGGCCGGAACCTGAGGATTCCTCTCCAGTGTTGCCATGGATCTTGGGGTGCTTCTGAGTCTCCCCAGGGGAGTCAGGCCTCGTCTCGAGTGGGGGCATGCACGTGCGCTTTCCTCCCGAGCTGCAGCAGTAGTGTCACGCTTCCTGTCACGTGGATCAAGGGATCTGTGGCTTTCCCTCGAGGCTGTCCCTCGAGGCTTTCCCACGATGCTTTCCCACAGGGCTGTGCCACGTGCCACCTTGGTGTCAGTCGATCCTCGGCGTGAAAGACGAGCCGGTGAAAGGAAAAGAGGTTCCTCTGGAATGGACTGAGACATCTGGGGGACTCTTGGAATGGTGGCACGACCCTGGAGTTCCTCTCGCCGTTCCTGTTGAGAGGGCCTCCTCTTGAGATGCGACCGGAACGCCGGGAACTCTTTCCCGACGAAGCAGGGAAAGGATCCCTCATCTCGAGCTACGAGGCGGAAACGGGGCTCCTCTGTATGTGGGCGGGACCCTCGTGATTCCTCTCGAGTGGAGACGGCTAGGTCGGGGAACTTCTTGATTTGCACCAAGGGTGTGAAGGACCCTTTCGAAGTTCCAGAGGTGAGGTGTGATCAGCCTCGAGACACCTCAGCGGAAATGGGCCTCATCTCGCCTGGAGGGGAGAACCTCCTGGATTTTCTCGAGTTGCGGCAGGTCTTCTCGAGTTACGACGGGGACCACAGGGACCCGCTCTGGTGGCCTCAGGAAAGGCCAGTCCCCATGCGTGTTGCTAGGGGACCTCTCGGGATTCCTCTCCCGTCCATGCCGGGGCCTCAGTCCTTGTGTGGAGTCGGGGCCGGAACCTGAGGATTCCTCTCCAGTGTTGCCATGGATCTTGGGGTGCTTCTGAGTCTCCCCAGGGGAGTCAGGCCTCGTCTCGAGTGGGGGCATGTACGTGCGCTTTCCTCCCGAGCTGCAGCAGTAGTGTCACGCTTCCTGTCACGTGGATCAAGGGATCTGTGGCTTTCCCTCGAGGCTGTCCCTCGAGGCTTTCCCATGAGGCTTTCCCACAGGACTGTGCCACATGCCACCTTGGTGTGAGTCGATCCTCGGCGTGAAAGACGAGCCGGTGAAGGGAAAAGAGGTTCCTCTGGAATGGACTGAGACATCTGGGGGACTCTTGGAATGGTGGCACGACCCTGGAGTTCCTCTCGCCGTTCCTGTTGAGAGGGCCTCCTCTTGAGATGCCCCGGGAACGCCGGGAACTCTTTCCCGACGAAGCAGGGAAAGGATCCCTCATCTCGAGCTACGAGGCGGAAACGGGTCTTCTCTGGATGTGGGCGGGACCCTCGTGATTCCTCTCGAGTGGAGACGGCTAGGTCGGGGAACTTCTTGATTTGCACCAAGGGTGTGAAGGACCCTTTCGAAGTTCCAGAGGGGAGGTGTGATCAGCCTCGAGACGCCTCAGCGGAAATGGGCCTCATCTCGCCTGGAGGGGAGAACCTCCTGGATTTTCTCGAGTTGCGGCAGGTCTTCTCGAGTTACGACGGGGACCTCAGGGACCCGCTCTGGTGGCCTCAGGAAAGGCCAGTCCCCATGCGAGTTGCTAGGGGACCTCTCGGGATTCCTCTCCCGTCCATGCCGGGGCCTCAGTCCTTGTGTGGAGTCGGGGCCGGAACCTGAGGATTCCTCTCCAGTGTTGCCATGGATCTTGGGGTGCTTCTGAGTCTCCCCAGGGGAGTCAGGCCTCGTCTCGAGTGGGGGCATGCACGTGCGCTTTCCTCCCGAGCTGCAGCAGTAGTGTCACGCTTCCTGTCACGTGGATCAAGGGATCTGTGGCTTTCCCTCGAGGCTGTCCCTCGAGGCTTTCCCACGAGGCTTTCCCACAGGGCTGTGCCACGTGCCACCTTGGTGTCAGTCGATCCTCGGCGTGAAAGACGAGCCGGTGAAGGGAAAAGAGGTTCCTCTGGAATGGACTGAGACATCTGGGGGACTCTTGGAATGGTGGCACGACCCTGGAGTTCCTCTCGCCGTTCCTGTTGAGAGGGCCTCCTCTTGAGATGCGACGGGAACGCCGGGAACTCTTTCCCGACGAAGCAGGGAAAGGATCCCTCATCTCGAGCTACGAGGCGGAAACGGGGCTCTTCTGGATGTGGGCGGGATCCTCGTGATTCCTCTCGAGTGGAGACGGCTAGGTCGGGGAACTTCTTGCTTTGCACCAAGGGTGTGGAGGACCCTTTCGAAGTTCCAGAGGTGAGGTGTGATCAGCCTCGAGACGCCTCAGCGGAAATGGGCCTCATCTCGCCTGGAGGGGAGAACCTCCTGGATTTTCTCGAGTTGCGGCAGGTCTTCTCGAGTTACGACGCGGACCACAGGGACCCGCTCTGGTGGCCTCAGGAAAGGCCAGTCCCCATGCGAGTTGCTATGGGACCTCTCGGGATTCCTCTCCCGTCCATGCCGGGGCCTCAATCCTTGTGTGGAGTCAGGGCCGGAACCTGAGGATCGCTCTCCAGTGTTGCCATGGATCTTGGGGTGCTTCTGAGTCTCCCCAGGGGAGTCAGGCCTCGTCTTGAGTGGGGGCATGCACGTGCGCTTTCCTCCCGAGCTGCAGCAGTAGTGTCACGCTTCCTGTCACGTGGATCAAGGGATCTGTGGCTTTCCCTCGAGGCTGTCCCTCGAGGCTTTCCCACGAGGCTTACCCACAGGGTTGTGCCACGTGCCACCTTGGTGTGAGTCGATCCTCGGAGTGAAAGACGAGCCGGTGAAGGGAAAAGAGGTTCCTCTGGAATGGACTGAGACATCTGGGGGACTCTTGGAATGGTGGCACGACCCTGGAGTTCCTCTCGCCGTTCCTGTTGAGAGGGCCTCCTCTTGAGATGCGACGGGAACGCCGGGGACTCTTTCCCGACGAAGCAGGGAAAGGATCCCTCATCTCGAGCTACGAGGCGGAAACGGGGCTCCTCTGGATGTGGGCGGGACCCTCGTGATTCCTCTCGAGTGGAGACGGCTAGGTCGGGGAACTTCTTGATTTGCACCAAGGGTGTGAAGGACCCTTTCGAATTTCCAGAGGTGAGGTGTGATCAGCCTCGAGACGCCTCAGCGGAAATGGGCCTCATCTCGCCTGGAGGGGAGAACCTCCTGGATTTTCTCGAGTTGCGGCAGGTCTTCTCGAGTTACGACGGGGACCTCAGGGACCCGCTCTGGTGGCCTCAGGAAAGGCCAGTCCCCATGCGAGTTGCTAGGGGACCGCTCGGGATTCCTCTCCCGTCCATGCTGGGGCCTCAGTCCTTGTGTGGAGTCGGGGCCGGAACCTGAGGATTGCTCTTCAGTGTTGCCATGGATCTTGGGGTGCTTCTGAGTCTCCCCAGGGGAGTCAGGCCTCGTCTCGAGTGGGGGCATGCACGTGCGCTTTCCTCCCGAGCTGCAGCAGTAGTGTCACGCTTCCTGTCACGTGGATCAAGGGATCTGTGGCTTTCCCTCGAGGCTGTCCCTCGAGGCTTTCCCACGAGGCTTACCCACAGGGCTGTGCCACGTGCCACCTTGGTGTGAGTCGATCCTCGGAATGAAAGACGAGCCGGTGAAGGGAAAAGAGGTTCCTCTGGAATGGACTGAGACATCTGGGGGACTCTTGGAATGGGGGCACGACCCTGGAGTTCCTCTCGCCATTCCTGTTGAGAGGGCCTCCTCTTGAGATGCGACGGGAACGCCGGGGACTCTTTCCCGACGAAGCAGGAAAAGGATCCCTCATCTCGAGCTACGAGGCGGAAACGGGGCTCCTCTGGATGTGGGCGGGACCCTCGTGATTCCTCTCGAGTGGAGACGCCTAGGTCGGGGAACTTCTTGATTTGCACCAAGGGTGTGAAGGACCCTTTCGAAGTTCCAGCGGTGAGGTGTGATCAGCCTCGAGACGCCTCAGAGGAAATGGGCCTCATCTCGCCTGGAGGGGAGAACCTCCTGGATTTTCTCGAGTTGCGGCAGGTCTTCTCGAGGTACGACGGGGACCTCAGGGACCCGCTCTGGTGGCCTCAGGAAAGGCCAGTCCCCATGCGAGTTGCTAGGGGACCGCTCGGGATTCCTCTCCCGTCCATGCCGGGGCCTCAGTCCTTGTGTGGAGTCGGGGCCGGAACCTGAGGATTGCTCTCCAGTGTTGCCATGGATCTTGGGGTGCTTCTGAGTCTCCCCAGGGGAGTCAGGCCTCGTCTCGAGTGGGGGCATGCACGTGCGCTTTCCTCCCGAGCTGCAGCAGTAGTGTCACGCTTCCTGTCACGTGGATCAAGGGATCTGTGGCTTTCCCTCGAGGCTGTCCCTCGAGGCTTTCCCACGAGGCTTACCCACAGGGCTGTGCCACGTGCCACCTTGGTGTGAGTCGATCCTCGGAGTGAAAGACGAGCCGGTGAAGGGAAAAGATGTTCCTCTGGAATGGACTGAGACATCTGGGGGACTCTTGGAATGGTGGCACGACCCTGGAGTTCCTCTCGCCGTTCCTCTTGAGAGGGCCTCCTCTTGAGATGCGACGGGAACGCCGGGAACTCTTTCCCGACGAAGCAGGGAAAGGATCCCTCATCTCGAGCTACGAGGCGGAAACGGGTCTCCTCTGGATGTGGGCGGGACCCTCGTGATTCCTCTCGAGTGGAGACGGCTAGGTCGGGGAACTTCTTGATTTGCACCAAGGGTGTGAAGGACCCTTTCGAAGTTCCAGAGGGGAGGTGTGATCAGCCTCGAGACGCCTCAGCGGAAATGGGACTCATCTCGCCTGGAGGGGAGAACCTCCTGGATTTTCTCGAGTTGCGGCAGGTCTTCTCGAGTTACGACGGGGACCACAGGGACCCGCTCTGGTGGCCTCAGGAAAGGCCAGTCCCCATGCGAGTTGCTAGGGGACCTCTCGGGATTCCTCTCCCGTCCATGCCGGGGCCTCAATCCTTGTGTGGAGTCGGGGCCGGAACCTGAGGATTGCTCTCCAGTGTTGCCATGGATCTTGGGGTGCTTCTGAGTCTCCCCAGGGGAGTCAGGCCTCGTCTTGAGTGGGGGCATGCACGTGCGCTTTCCTCCCGAGCTGCAGCAGTAGTGTCACGCTTCCTGTCACGTGGATCAAGGGATCTGTGGCTTTCCCTCGAGGCTGTCCCTCGAGGCTTTCCCACGAGGCTTACCCACAGGGTTGTGCCACGTGCCACCTTGGTGTGAGTCGATCCTCGGAGTGAAAGACGAGCCGGTGAAGGGAAAAGAGGTTCCTCTGGAATGGACTGAGACATCTGGGGGACTCTTGGAATGGTGGCACGACCCTGGAGTTCCTCTCGCCGTTCCTGTTGAGAGGGCCTCCTCTTGAGATGCGACGGGAACGCCGGGGACTCTTTCCCGACGAAGCAGGGAAAGGATCCCTCATCTCGAGCTACGAGGCGGAAACGGGGCTCCTCTGGATGTGGGCGGGACCCTCGTGATTCCTCTCGAGTGGAGACGGCTAGGTCGGGGAACTTCTTGATTTGCACCAAGGGTGTGAGGGACCCTTTCGAATTTCCAGAGGTGAGGTGTGATCAGCCTCGAGACGCCTCAGCGGAAATGGGCCTCATCTCGCCTGGAGGGGAGAACCTCCTGGATTTTCTCGAGTTGCGGCAGGTCTTCTCGAGTTACGACGGGGACCTCAGGGACCCGCTCTGGTGGCCTCAGGAAAGGCCAGTCCCCATGCGAGTTGCTAGGGGACCGCTCGGGATTCCTCTCCCGTCCATGCTGGGGCCTCAGTCCTTGTGTGGAGTCGGGGCCGGAACCTGAGGATTGCTCTTCAGTGTTGCCATGGATCTTGGGGTGCTTCTGAGTCTCCCCAGGGGAGTCATGCCTCGTCTCGAGTGGGGGCATGCACGTGCGCTTTCCTCCCGAGCTGCAGCAGTAGTGTCACGCTTCCTGTCACGTGGATCAAGGGATCTGTGGCTTTCCCTCGAGGCTGTCCCTCGAGGCTTTCCCACGAGGCTTACCCACAGGGCTGTGCCACGTGCCACCTTGGTGTGAGTCGATCCTCGGAATGAAAGACGAGCCGGTGAAGGGAAAAGAGGTTCCTCTGGAATGGACTGAGACATCTGGGAGACTCTTGGAATGGGGGCACGACCCTGGAGTTCCTCTCGCCATTCCTGTTGAGAGGGCCTCCTCTTGAGATGCGACGGGAACGCCGGGGACTCTTTCCCGACGAAGCAGGAAAAGGATCCCTCATCTCGAGCTACGAGGCGGAAACGGGGCTCCTCTGGATGTGGGCGGGACCCTCGTGATTCCTCTCGAGTGGAGACGCCTAGGTCGGGGAACTTCTTGATTTGCACCAAGGGTGTGAAGGACCCTTTCGAAGTTCCAGCGGTGAGGTGTGATCAGCCTCGAGACGCCTCAGAGGAAATGGGCCTCATCTCGCCTGGAGGGGAGAACCTCCTGGATTTTCTCGAGTTGCGGCAGGTCTTCTCGAGGTACGACGGGGACCTCAGGGACCCGCTCTGGTGGCCTCAGGAAAGGCCAGTCCCCATGCGAGTTGCTAGGGGACCGCTCGGGATTCCTCTCCCGTCCATGCCGGGGCCTCAGTCCTTGTGTGGAGTCAGGGCCGGAACCTGAGGATTGCTCTCCAGTGTTGCCATGGATCTTGGGGTGCTTCTGAGTCTCCCCAGGGGAGTCAGGCCTCGTCTCGAGTGGGGGCATGCACGTGCGCTTTCCTCCCGAGCTGCAGCAGTAGTGTCACGCTTCCTGTCACGTGGATCAAGGGATCTGTGGCTTTCCCTCGAGGCTGTCCCTCGAGGCTTTCCCACGAGGCTTACCCACAGGGCTGTGCCACGTGCCACTTTGGTGTGAGTCGATCCTCGGAGTGAAAGACGAGCCGGTGAAGGGAAAAGATGTTCCTCTGGAATGGACTGAGACATCTGGGGGACTCTTGGAATGGTGGCACGACCCTGGAGTTCCTCTCGCCGTTCCTCTTGAGAGGGCCTCCTCTTGAGATGCGACGGGAACGCCGGGAACTCTTTCCCGACGAAGCAGGGAAAGGATCCCTCATCTCGAGCTACGAGGCGGAAACGGGGCTCCTCTGGATGTGGGCGGGACCCTCGTGATTCCTCTCGAGTGGAGACGGCTAGGTCGGGGAACTTCTTGATTTGCACCAAGGGTGTGAAGGACCCTTTCGAAGTTCCAGAGGGGAGGTGTGATCAGCCTCGAGACGCCTCAGCGGAAATGGGCCTCATCTCGCCTGGAGGGGAGAACCTCCTGGATTTTCTCGAGTTGCGGCAGGTCTTCTCGAGTTACGACGGGGACCACAGGGACCCGCTCTGGTGGCCTCAGGAAAGGCCAGTCCCCATGCGAGTTGCTAGGGGACCTCTCGGGATTCCTCTCCCGTCCATGCCGGGGCCTCAATCCTTGTGTGGAGTCGGGGCCGGAACCTGAGGATTGCTCTCCAGTGTTGCCATGGATCTTGGGGTGCTTCTGAGTCTCCCCAGGGGAGTCAGGCCTCGTCTTGAGTGGGGGCATGCACGTGCGCTTTCCTCCCGAGCTGCAGCAGTAGTGTCACGCTTCCTGTCATGTGGATCAAGGGATCTGTGGCTTTCCCTCGAGGCTGTCCCTCGAGGCTTTCCCACGAGGCTTACCCACAGGGTTGTGCCACGTGCCACCTTGGTGTGAGTCGATCCTCGGAGTGAAAGACGAGCCGGTGAAGGGAAAAGAGGTTCCTCTGGAATGGACTGAGACATCTGGGGGACTCTTGGAATGGTGGCACGACCCTGGAGTTCCTCTCGCCGTTCCTGTTGAGAGGGCCTCCTCTTGAGATGCGACGGGAACGCCGGGGACTCTTTCCCGACGAAGCAGGGAAAGGATCCCTCATCTCGAGCTACGAGGCGGAAACGGGGCTCCTCTGGATGTGGGCGGGACCCTCGTGATTCCTCTCGAGTGGAGACGGCTAGGTCGGGGAACTTCTTGATTTGCACCAAGGGTGTGAAGGACCCTTTCGAATTTCCAGAGGTGAGGTGTGATCAGCCTCGAGACGCCTCAGCGGAAATGGGCCTCATCTCGCCTGGAGGGGAGAACCTCCTGGATTTTCTCGAGTTGCGGCAGGTCTTCTCGAGTTACGACGGGGACCTCAGGGACCCGCTCTGGTGGCCTCAGGAAAGGCCAGTCCCCATGCGAGTTGCTAGGGGACCGCTCGGGATTCCTCTCCCGTCCATGCTGGGGCCTCAGTCCTTGTGTGGAGTCGGGGCCGGAACCTGAGGATTGCTCTTCAGTGTTGCCATGGATCTTGGGGTGCTTCTGAGTCTCCCCAGGGGAGTCAGGCCTCGTCTCGAGTGGGGGCATGCACGTGCGCTTTCCTCCCGAGCTGCAGCAGTAGTGTCACGCTTCCTGTCACGTGGATCAAGGGATCTGTGGCTTTCCCTCGAGGCTGTCCCTCGAGGCTTTCCCACGAGGCTTACCCACAGGGCTGTGCCACGTGCCACCTTGGTGTGAGTCGATCCTCGGAATGAAAGACGAGCCGGTGAAGGGAAAAGAGGTTCCTCTGGAATGGACTGAGACATCTGGGGGACTCTTGGAATGGGGGCACGACCCTGGAGTTCCTCTCGCCATTCCTGTTGAGAGGGCCTCCTCTTGAGATGCGACGGGAACGCCGGGGACTCTTTCCCGACGAAGCAGGAAAAGGATCCCTCATCTCGAGCTACGAGGCGGAAACGGGGCTCCTCTGGATGTGGGCGGGACCCTCGTGATTCCTCTCGAGTGGAGACGCCTAGGTCGGGGACTTCTTGATTTGCACCAAGGGTGTGAAGGACCCTTTCGAAGTTCCAGCGGTGAGGTGTGATCAGCCTCGAGACGCCTCAGAGGAAATGGGCCTCATCTCGCCTGGAGGGGAGAACCTCCTGGATTTTCTCGAGTTGCGGCAGGTCTTCTCGAGGTACGACGGGGACCTCAGGGACCCGCTCTGGTGGCCTCAGGAAAGGCCAGTCCCCATGCGAGTTGCTAGGGGATCTCTCGGGATTCCTCTCCTGTCCATGCCGGGGCCTCAGTCCTTGTGTGGAGTCGGGGCCGGAACCTGAGGATTCCTCTCCAGTGTTGCCATGGATCTTGGGGTGCTTCTGAGTCTCCCCAGGGGAGTCAGGCCTCGTCTCGAGTGGGGGCATGCACGTGCGCTTTCCTCCCGAGCTGCAGCAGTAGTGTCACGCTTCCTGTCACGTGGATCAAGGGATCTGTGTCTTTCCCTCGAGGCTGTCCCTCGAGGCTTTCCCTCGAGGCTTTCCCACGAGGCTTTCCCACAGGGCTGTGCCACGTGCCACCTTGGTGTGATTCGATCCTCGGCGTGAAAGACGAGCCGGTGAAGGGAAAAGAGGTTCCTCTGGAATGGACTGAGACATCTGGGGGACTCTTGGAATGGTGGCACGACCCTGGAGTTCCTCTCGCCGTTCCTCTTGAGAGGGCCTCCTCTTGAGATGCGACGGGAACGCCGGGAACTCTTTCCCGACGAAGCAGGGAAAGGATCCCTCATCTCGAGCTACGAGGCGGAAACGGGGCTCCTCTGGATGTGGGCGGGACCCTCGTGATTCCTCTCGAGTGGAGACGGCTAGGTCGGGGAACTTCTTGATTTGCACCAAGGGTGTGAAGGAGCCTTTCGAAGTTCCAGAGGTGAGGTGTGATCAGACTCGAGACGCCTCAGCGGAAATGGGCCTCATCTCGCCTGGAGGGGAGAACCTCCTGGATTTTCTCGAGTTGCGGCAGGTCTTCTCGAGTTACGACGGGGACCTCAGGGACCCGCTCTGGTGGCCTCAGGAAAGGCCAGTCCCCATGCGAGTTGCTAGGGGACCGCTCGGGATTCCTCTCCCGTCCATGCCGGGGCCTCAGTCCTTGTGTGGAGTCGGGGCCGGAACCTGAGGATTGCTCTCCAGTGTTGCCATGGATCTTGGGGTGCTTCTGAGTCTCCCCAGGGGAGTCAGGCCTCGTCTCGAGTGGGGGCATGCACGTGCGCTTTCCTCCCGAGCTGCAGCAGTAGTGTCACGCTTCCTGTCACGTGGATCAAGGGATCTGTGGCTTTCCCTCGAGGCTGTCCCTCGAGGCTTTCCCACGAGGCTTACCCACAGGGCTGTGCCACGTGCCACCTTGGTGTGAGTCGATCCTCGGAGTGAAAGACGAGCCGGTGAAGGGAACAGATGTTCCTCTGGAATGGACTGAGACATCTGGGGGACTCTTGGAATGGTGGCACGACCCTGGAGTTCCTCTCGCCGTTCCTCTTGAGAGGGCCTCCTCTTGAGATGCGACGGGAACGCCGGGAACTCTTTCCCGACGAAGCAGGGAAAGGATCCCTCATCTCGAGCTACGAGGCGGAAACGGGGCTCCTCTGGATGTGGGCGGGACCCTCGTGATTCCTCTCGAGTGGAGACGGCTAGGTCGGGGAACTTCTTGATTTGCACCAAGGGTGTGAAGGACCCTTTCGAAGTTCCAGAGGGGAGGTGTGATCAGCCTCGAGACGCCTCAGCGGAAATGGGCCTCATCTCGCCTGGAGGGGAGAACCTCCTGGATTTTCTCGAGTTGCGGGAGGTCTTCTCGAGTTACGACGGGGACCACAGGGACCCGCTCTGGTGGCCTCAGGAAAGGCCAGTCCCCATGCGAGTTGCTAGGGGACCTCTCGGGATTCCTCTCCCGTCCATGCCGGGGCCTCAATCCTTGTGTGGAGTCGGGGCCGGAACCTGAGGATTGCTCTCCAGTGTTGCCATGGATCTTGGGGTGCTTCTGAGTCTCCCCAGGGGAGTCAGGCCTCGTCTTGAGTGGGGGCATGCACGTGCGCTTTCCTCCCGAGCTGCAGCAGTAGTGTCACGCTTCCTGTCACGTGGATCAAGGGATCTGTGGCTTTCCCTCGAGGCTGTCCCTCGAGGCTTTCCCACGAGGCTTACCCACAGGGTTGTGCCACGTGCCACCTTGGTGTGAGTCGATCCTCGGAGTGAAAGACGAGCCGGTGAAGGGAAAAGAGGTTCCTCTGGAATGGACTGAGACATCTGGGGGACTCTTGGAATGGTGGCACGACCCTGGAGTTCCTCTCGCCGTTCCTGTTGAGAGGGCCTCCTCTTGAGATGCGACGGGAACGCCGGGGACTCTTTCCCGACGAAGCAGGGAAAGGATCCCTCATCTCGAGCTACGAGGCGGAAACGGGGCTCCTCTGGATGTGGGCGGGACCCTCGTGATTCCTCTCGAGTGGAGACGGCTAGGTCGGGGAACTTCTTGATTTGCACCAAGGGTGTGAAGGACCCTTTCGAAGTTCCAGAGGTGAGGTGTGATCAGCCTCGAGACGCCTCAGCGGAAATGGGCCTCATCTCGCCTGGAGGGGAGAACCTCCTGGATTTTCTCGAGTTGCGGCAGGTCTTCTCGAGTTACGACGGGGACCTCAGGGACCCGCTCTGGTGGCCTCAGGAAAGGCCAGTCCCCATGCGAGTTGCTAGGGGACCGCTCGGGATTCCTCTCCCGTCCATCCTGGGGCCTCAGTCCTTGTGTGGAGTCGGGGCCGGAACCTGAGGATTGCTCTTCAGTGTTGCCATGGATCTTGGGGTGCTTCTGAGTCTCCCCAGGGGAGTCAGGCCTCGTCTCGAGTGGGGGCATGCACGTGCGCTTTCCTCCCGAGCTGCAGCAGTAGTGTCACGCTTCCTGTCACGTGGATCAAGGGATCTGTGGCTTTCCCTCGAGGCTGTCCCTCGAGGCTTTCCCACGAGGCTTACCCACAGGGCTGTGCCACGTGCCACCTTGGTGTGAGTCGATCCTCGGAATGAAAGACGAGCCGGTGAAGGGAAAAGAGGTTCCTCTGGAATGGACTGAGACATCTGGGGGACTCTTGGAATGGGGGCACGACCCTGGAGTTCCTCTCGCCATTCCTGTTGAGAGGGCCTCCTCTTGAGATGCGACGGGAACGCCGGGGACTCTTTCCCGACGAAGCAGGAAAAGGATCCCTCATCTCGAGCTACGAGGCGGAAACGGGGCTCCTCTGGATGTGGGCGGGACCCTCGTGATTCCTCTCGAGTGGAGACGCCTAGGTCGGGGAACTTCTTGATTTGCACCAAGGGTGTGAAGGACCCTTTCGAAGTTCCAGCGGTGAGGTGTGATCAGCCTCGAGACGCCTCAGAGGAAATGGGCCTCATCTCGCCTGGAGGGGAGAACCTCCTGGATTTTCTCGAGTTGCGGCAGGTCTTCTCGAGGTACGACGGGGACCTCAGGGACCCGCTCTGGTGGCCTCAGGAAAGGCCAGTCCCCATGCGAGTTGCTAGGGGATCTCTCGGGATTCCTCTCCTGTCCATGCCGGGGCCTCAGTCCTTGTGTGGAGTCGGGGCCGGAACCTGAGGATTCCTCTCCAGTGTTGCCATGGATCTTGGGGTGCTTCTGAGTCTCCCCAGGGGAGTCAGGCCTCGTCTCGAGTGGGGGCATGCACGTGCGCTTTCCTCCCGAGCTGCAGCAGTAGTGTCACGCTTCCTGTCACGTGGATCAAGGGATCTGTGTCTTTCCCTCGAGGCTGTCCCTCGAGGCTTTCCCTCGAGGCTTTCCCACGAGGCTTTCCCACAGGGCTGTGCCACGTGCCACCTTGGTGTGATTCGATCCTCGGCGTGAAAGACGAGCCGGTGAAGGGAAAAGAGGTTCCTCTGGAATGGACTGAGACATCTGGGGGACTCTTGGAATGGTGGCACGACCCTGGAGTTCCTCTCGCCGTTACTCTTGAGAGGGCCTCCTCTTGAGATGCGACGGGAACGCCGGGAACTCTTTCCCGACGAAGCAGGGAAAGGATCCCTCATCTCGAGCTACGAGGCGGAAACGGGGCTCCTCTGGATGTGGGCGGGACCCTCGTGATTCCTCTCGAGTGGAGACGGCTAGGTCGGGGAACTTCTTGATTTGCACCAAGGGTGTGAAGGAGCCTTTCGAAGTTCCAGAGGTGAGGTGTGATCAGACTCGAGACGCCTCAGCGGAAATGGGCCTCATCTCGCCTGGAGGGGAGAACCTCCTGGATTTTCTCGAGTTGCGGCAGGTCTTCTCGAGTTACGACGGGGACCTCAGGGACCCGCTCTGGTGGCCTCAGGAAAGGCCAGTCCCCATGCGAGTTGCTAGGGGACCGCTCGGGATTCCTCTCCCGTCCATGCCGGGGCCTCAGTCCTTGTGTGGAGTCGGGGCCGGAACCTGAGGATTGCTCTCCAGTGTTGCCATGGATCTTGGGGTGCTTCTGAGTCTCCCCAGGGGAGTCAGGCCTCGTCTCGAGTGGGGGCATGCACGTGCGCTTTCCTCCCGAGCTGCAGCAGTAGTGTCACGCTTCCTGTCACGTGGATCAAGGGATCTGTGGCTTTCCCTCGAGGCTGTCCCTCGAGGCTTTCCCACGAGGCTTACCCACAGGGCTGTGCCACGTGCCACCTTGGTGTGAGTCGATCCTCGGAGTGAAAGACGAGCCGGTGAAGGGAAAAGATGTTCCTCTGGAATGGACTGAGACATCTGGGGGACTCTTGGAATGGTGGCACGACCCTGGAGTTCCTCTCGCCGTTCCTCTTGAGAGGGCCTCCTCTTGAGATGCGACGGGAACGCCGGGAACTCTTTCCCGACGAAGCAGGGAAAGGATCCCTCATCTCGAGCTACGAGGCGGAAACGGGGCTCCTCTGGATGTGGGCGGGACCCTCGTGATTCCTCTCGAGTGGAGACGGCTAGGTCGGGGAACTTCTTGATTTGCACCAAGGGTGTGAAGGACCCTTTCGAAGTTCCAGAGGGGAGGTGTGATCAGCCTCGAGACGCCTCAGCGGAAATGGGCCTCATCTCGCCTGGAGGGGAGAACCTCCTGGATTTTCTCGAGTTGCGGCAGGTCTTCTCGAGTTACGACGGGGACCACAGGGACCCGCTCTGGTGGCCTCAGGAAAGGCCAGTCCCCATGCGAGTTGCTAGGGGACCTCTCGGGATTCCTCTCCCGTCCATGCCGGGGCCTCAATCCTTGTGTGGAGTCGGGGCCGGAACCTGAGGATTGCTCTCCAGTGTTGCCATGGATCTTGGGGTGCTTCTGAGTCTCCCCAGGGGAGTCAGGCCTCGTCTCGAGTGGGGGCATGCACGTGCGCTTTCCTCCCGAGCTGCAGCAGTAGTGTCACGCTTCCTGTCACGTGGATCAAGGGATCTGTGGCTTTCCCTCGAGGCTGTCCCTCGAGGCTTTCCCACGAGGCTTACCCACAGGGCTGTGCCACGTGCCACCTTGGTGTGAGTCGATCCTCGGAATGAAAGACGAGCCGGTGAAGGGAAAAGAGGTTCCTCTGGAATGGACTGAGACATCTGGGGGACTCTTGGAATGGGGGCACGACCCTGGAGTTCCTCTCGCCATTCCTGTTGAGAGGGCCTCCTCTTGAGATGCGACGGGAACGCCGGGGACTCTTTCCCGACGAAGCAGGAAAAGGATCCCTCATCTCGAGCTACGAGGCGGAAACGGGGCTCCTCTGGATGTGGGCGGGACCCTCGTGATTCCTCTCGAGTGGAGACGCCTAGGTCGGGGAACTTCTTGATTTGCACCAAGGGTGTGAAGGACCCTTTCGAAGTTCCAGCGGTGAGGTGTGATCAGCCTCGAGACGCCTCAGAGGAAATGGGCCTCATCTCGCCTGGAGGGGAGAACCTCCTGGATTTTCTCGAGTTGCAGCAGGTCTTCTCGAGGTACGACGGGGACCTCAGGGACCCGCTCTGGTGGCCTCAGGAAAGGCCAGTCCCCATGCGAGTTGCTAGGGGATCTCTCGGGATTCCTCTCCTGTCCATGCCGGGGCCTCAGTCCTTGTGTGGAGTCGGGGCCGGAACCTGAGGATTCCTCTCCAGTGTTGCCATGGATCTTGGGGTGCTTCTGAGTCTCCCCAGGGGAGTCAGGCCTCGTCTCGAGTGGGGGCATGCACGTGCGCTTTCCTCCCGAGCTGCAGCAGTAGTGTCACGCTTCCTGTCACGTGGATCAAGGGATCTGTGTCTTTCCCTCGAGGCTGTCCCTCGAGGCTTTCCCTCGAGGCTTTCCCACGAGGCTTTCCCACAGGGCTGTGCCACGTGCCACCTTGGTGTGATTCGATCCTCGGCGTGAAAGACGAGCCGGTGAAGGGAAAAGAGGTTCCTCTGGAATGGACTGAGACATCTGGGGGACTCTTGGAATGGTGGCACGACCCTGGAGTTCCTCTCGCCGTTACTCTTGAGAGGGCCTCCTCTTGAGATGCGACGGGAACGCCGGGAACTCTTTCCCGACGAAGCAGGGAAAGGATCCCTCATCTCGAGCTACGAGGCGGAAACGGGGCTCCTCTGGATGTGGGCGGGACCCTCGTGATTCCTCTCGAGTGGAGACGGCTAGGTCGGGGAACTTCTTGATTTGCACCAAGGGTGTGAAGGAGCCTTTCGAAGTTCCAGAGGTGAGGTGTGATCAGACTCGAGACGCCTCAGCGGAAATGGGCCTCATCTCGCCTGGAGGGGAGAACCTCCTGGATTTTCTCGAGTTGCGGCAGGTCTTCTCGAGTTACGACGGGGACCTCAGGGACCCGCTCTGGTGGCCTCAGGAAAGGCCAGTCCCCATGCGAGTTGCTAGGGGACCGCTCGGGATTCCTCTCCCGTCCATGCCGGGGCCTCAGTCCTTGTGTGGAGTCGGGGCCGGAACCTGAGGATTGCTCTCCAGTGTTGCCATGGATCTTGGGGTGCTTCTGAGTCTCCCCAGGGGAGTCAGGCCTCGTCTCGAGTGGGGGCATGCACGTGCGCTTTCCTCCCGAGCTGCAGCAGTAGTGTCACGCTTCCTGTCACGTGGATCAAGGGATCTGTGGCTTTCCCTCGAGGCTGTCCCTCGAGGCTTTCCCACGAGGCTTACCCACAGGGCTGTGCCACGTGCCACCTTGGTGTGAGTCGATCCTCGGAGTGAAAGACGAGCCGGTGAAGGGAAAAGATGTTCCTCTGGAATGGACTGAGACATCTGGGGGACTCTTGGAATGGTGGCACGACCCTGGAGTTCCTCTCGCCGTTCCTCTTGAGAGGGCCTCCTCTTGAGATGCGACGGGAACGCCGGGAACTCTTTCCCGACGAAGCAGGGAAAGGATCCCTCATCTCGAGCTACGAGGCGGAAACGGGGCTCCTCTGGATGTGGGCGGGACCCTCGTGATTCCTCTCGAGTGGAGACGGCTAGGTCGGGGAACTTCTTGATTTGCACCAAGGGTGTGAAGGACCCTTTCGAAGTTCCAGAGGGGAGGTGTGATCAGCCTCGAGACGCCTCAGCGGAAATGGGCCTCATCTCGCCTGGAGGGGAGAACCTCCTGGATTTTCTCGAGTTGCGGCAGGTCTTCTCGAGTTACGACGGGGACCACAGGGACCCGCTCTGGTGGCCTCAGGAAAGGCCAGTCCCCATGCGAGTTGCTAGGGGACCTCTCGGGATTCCTCTCCCGTCCATGCCGGGGCCTCAATCCTTGTGTGGAGTCGGGGCCGGAACCTGAGGATTGCTCTTCAGTGTTGCCATGGATCTTGGGGTGCTTCTGAGTCTCCCCAGGGGAGTCAGGCCTCGTCTCGAGTGGGGGCATGCACGTGCGCTTTCCTCCCGAGCTGCAGCAGTAGTGTCACGCTTCCTGTCACGTGGATCAAGGGATCTGTGGCTTTCCCTCGAGGCTGTCCCTCGAGGCTTTCCCACGAGGCTTACCCACAGGGCTGTGCCACGTGCCACCTTGGTGTGAGTCGATCCTCGGAATGAAAGACGAGCCGGTGAAGGGAAAAGAGGTTCCTCTGGAATGGACTGAGACATCTGGGGGACTCTTGGAATGGGGGCACGACCCTGGAGTTCCTCTCGCCATTCCTGTTGAGAGGGCCTCCTCTTGAGATGCGACGGGAACGCCGGGGACTCTTTCCCGACGAAGCAGGAAAAGGATCCCTCATCTCGAGCTACGAGGCGGAAACGGGGCTCCTCTGGATGTGGGCGGGACCCTCGTGATTCCTCTCGAGTGGAGACGCCTAGGTCGGGGAACTTCTTGATTTGCACCAAGGGTGTGAAGGACCCTTTCGAAGTTCCAGCGGTGAGGTGTGATCAGCCTCGAGACGCCTCAGAGGAAATGGGCCTCATCTCGCCTGGAGGGGAGAACCTCCTGGATTTTCTCGAGTTGCGGCAGGTCTTCTCGAGGTACGACGGGGACCTCAGGGACCCGCTCTGGTGGCCTCAGGAAAGGCCAGTCCCCATGCGAGTTGCTAGGGGATCTCTCGGGATTCCTCTCCTGTCCATGCCGGGGCCTCAGTCCTTGTGTGGAGTCGGGGCCGGAACCTGAGGATTCCTCTCCAGTGTTGCCATGGATCTTGGGGTGCTTCTGAGTCTCCCCAGGGGAGTCAGGCCTCGTCTCGAGTGGGGGCATGCACGTGCGCTTTCCTCCCGAGCTGCAGCAGTAGTGTCACGCTTCCTGTCACGTGGATCAAGGGATCTGTGTCTTTCCCTCGAGGCTGTCCCTCGAGGCTTTCCCTCGAGGCTTTCCCACGAGGCTTTCCCACAGGGCTGTGCCACGTGCCACCTTGGTGTGATTCGATCCTCGGCGTGAAAGACGAGCCGGTGAAGGGAAAAGAGGTTCCTCTGGAATGGACTGAGACATCTGGGGGACTCTTGGAATGGTGGCACGACCCTGGAGTTCCTCTCGCCGTTACTCTTGAGAGGGCCTCCTCTTGAGATGCGACGGGAACGCCGGGAACTCTTTCCCGACGAAGCAGGGAAAGGATCCCTCATCTCGAGCTACGAGGCGGAAACGGGGCTCCTCTGGATGTGGGCGGGACCCTCGTGATTCCTCTCGAGTGGAGACGGCTAGGTCGGGGAACTTCTTGATTTGCACCAAGGGTGTGAAGGACCCTTTCGAAGTTCCAGAGGGGAGGTGTGATCAGCCTCGAGACGCCTCAGCGGAAATGGGCCTCATCTCGCCTGGAGGGGAGAACCTCCTGGATTTTCTCGAGTTGCGGCAGGTCTTCTCGAGTTACGACGGGGACCACAGGGACCCGCTCTGGTGGCCTCAGGAAAGGCCAGTCCCCATGCGAGTTGCTAGGGGACCTCTCGGGATTCCTCTCCCGTCCATGCCGGGGCCTCAATCCTTGTGTGGAGTCGGGGCCGGAACCTGAGGATTGCTCTCCAGTGTTGCCATGGATCTTGGGGTGCTTCTGAGTCTCCCCAGGGGAGTCAGGCCTCGTCTTGAGTGGGGGCATGCACGTGCGCTTTCCTCCCGAGCTGCAGCAGTAGTGTCACGCTTCCTGTCACGTGGATCAAGGGATCTGTGGCTTTCCCTCGAGGCTGTCCCTCGAGGCTTTCCCACGAGGCTTACCCACAGGGTTGTGCCACGTGCCACCTTGGTGTGAGTCGATCCTCGGAGTGAAAGACGAGCCGGTGAAGGGAAAAGAGGTTCCTCTGGAATGGACTGAGACATCTGGGGGACTCTTGGAATGGTGGCACGACCCTGGAGTTCCTCTCGCCGTTCCTGTTGAGAGGGCCTCCTCTTGAGATGCGACGGGAACGCCGGGGACTCTTTCCCGCGAAGCAGGGAAAGGATCCCTCATCTCGAGCTACGAGGCGGAAACGGGGCTCCTCTGGATGTGGGCGGGACCCTCGTGATTCCTCTCGAGTGGAGACGGCTAGGTCGGGGAACTTCTTGATTTGCACCAAGGGTGTGAAGGACCCTTTCGAATTTCCAGAGGTGAGGTGTGATCAGCCTCGAGACGCCTCAGCGGAAATGGGCCTCATCTCGCCTGGAGGGGAGAACCTCCTGGATTTTCTCGAGTTGCGGCAGGTCTTCTCGAGTTACGACGGGGACCTCAGGGACCCGCTCTGGTGGCCTCAGGAAAGGCCAGTCCCCATGCGAGTTGCTAGGGGACCGCTCGGGATTCCTCTCCCGTCCATGCCGGGGCCTCAGTCCTTGTGTGGAGTCGGGGCCGGAACCTGAGGATTGCTCTCCAGTGTTGCCATGGATCTTGGGGTGCTTCTGAGTCTCCCCAGGGGAGTCAGGCCTCGTCTCGAGTGGGGGCATGCACGTGCGCTTTCCTCCCGAGCTGCAGCAGTAGTGTCACGCTTCCTGTCACGTGGATCAAGGGATCTGTGGCTTTCCCTCGAGGCTGTCCCTCGAGGCTTTCCCACGAGGCTTACCCACAGGGCTGTGCCACGTGCCACGTTGGTGTGAGTCGATCCTCGGAGTGAAAGACGAGCCGGTGAAGGGAAAAGAGGTTCCTCTGGAATGGACTGAGACATCTGGGGGACTCTTGGAATGGTGGCACGACCCTGGAGTTCCTCTCGCCGTTCCTGTTGAGAGGGCCTCCTCTTGAGATGCGACGGGAACGCCGGGGAATCTTTCCCGACGAAGCAGGAAAAGGATCCCTCATCTCGAGCTACGAGGCGGAAACGGGGCTCCTCTGGATGTGGGCGGGACCCTCGTGATTCCTCTCGAGTGGAGACGCCTAGGTCGGGGAACTTCTTGATTTGCACCAAGGGTGTGAAGGACCCTTTCGAAGTTCCAGCGGTGAGGTGTGATCAGCCTCGAGACGCCTCAGAGGAAATGGGCCTCATCTCGCCTGGAGGGGAGAACCTCCTGGATTTTCTCGAGTTGCGGCAGGTCTTCTCGAGGTACGACGGGGACCTCAGGGACCCGCTCTGGTGGCCTCAGGAAAGGCCAGTCCCCATGCGAGTTGCTAGGGGACCTCTCGGGATTCCTCTCCTGTCCATGCCGGGGCCTCAGTCCTTGTGTGGAGTCGGGGCCGGAACCTGAGGATTCCTCTCCAGTGTTGCCATGGATCTTGGGGTGCTTCTGAGTCTCCCCAGGGGAGTCAGGCCTCGTCTCGAGTGGGGGCATGCACGTGCGCTTTCCTCCCGAGCTGCAGCAGTAGTGTCACGCTTCCTGTCACGTGGATCAAGGGATCTGTGGCTTTCCCTCGAGGCTGTCCCTCGAGGCTTTCACACGAGGCTTTCCCACAGGGCTGTGCCACGTGCCACCTTGGTGTGAGTCGATCCTCGGCGTGAAAGACGAGCCGGTGAAGGGAAAAGAGGTTCCTCTGGAATGGACTGAGACATCTGGGGGACTCTTGGAATGGTGGCACGACCCTGGAGTTCCTCTCACCGTTCCTCTTGAGAGGGCCTCCTCTTGAGATGCGACGGGAACGCCGGGAACTCTTTCCCGACGAAGCAGGGAAAGGATCCCTCATCTCGAGCTACGAGGCGGAAACGGGGCTCCTCTGGATGTGGGCGGGACCCTCGTGATTCCTCTCGAGTGGAGACGGCTAGGTCGGGGAAATTCTTGATTTGCACCAAGGGTGTGAAGGAGCCTTTCGAAGTTCCAGAGGTGAGGTGTGATCAGCCTCGAGACGCCTCAGCGGAAATGGGCCTCATCTCGCCTGGAGGGGAGAACCTCCTGGATTTTCTCGAGTTGCGGCAGGTCTTCTCGAGTTACGACGGGGACCTCAGGGACCCGCTCTGGTGGCCTCAGGAAAGGCCAGTCCCCATGCGAGTTGCTAGGGGACCGCTCGGGATTCCTCTCCCGTCCATGCCGGGGCCTCAGTCCTTGTGTGGAGTCGGGGCCGGAACCTGAGGATTGCTCTCCAGTGTTGCCATGGATCTTGGGGTGCTTCTGAGTCTCCCCAGGGGAGTCAGGCCTCGTCTCGAGTGGGGGCATGCACGTGCGCTTTCCTCCCGAGCTGCAGCAGTAGTGTCACGCTTCCTGTCACGTGGATCAAGGGATCTGTGGCTTTCCCTCGAGGCTGTCCCTCGAGGCTTTCCCACGAGGCTTACCCACAGGGCTGTGCCACGTGCCACGTTGGTGTGAGTCGATCCTCGGAGTGAAAGACGAGCCGGTGAAGGGAAAAGAGGTTCCTCTGGAATGGACTGAGACATCTGGGGGACTCTTGGAATGGTGGCACGACCCTGGAGTTCCTCTCGCCGTTCCTGTTGAGAGGGCCTCCTCTTGAGATGCGACGGGAACGCCGGGGACTCTTTCCCGACGAAGCAGGAAAAGGATCCCTCATCTCGAGCTACGAGGCGGAAACGGGGCTCCTCTGGATGTGGGCGGGACCCTCGTGATTCCTCTCGAGTGGAGACGCCTAGGTCGGGGAACTTCTTGATTTGCACCAAGGGTGTGAAGGAGCCTTTCGAAGTTCCAGAGGTGAGGTGTGATCAGCCTCGAGACGCCTCAGCGGAAATGGGCCTCATCTCGCCTGGAGGGGAGAACCTCCTGGATTTTCTCGAGTTGCGGCAGGTCTTCTCGAGTTACGACGGGGACCTCAGGGACCCGCTCTGGTGGCCTCAGGAAAGGCCAGTCCCCATGCGAGTTGCTAGGGGACCTCTCGGGATTCCTCTCCCGTCCATGCCGGGGCCTCAGTCCTTGTGTGGAGTCGGGGCCGGAACCTGAGGATTCCTATTCAGTGTTGCCATGGATCTTGGGGTGCTTCTGAGTCTCCCCAGGGGAGTCAGGCCTCGTCTCGAGTGGGGGCATGCACGTGCGCTTTCCTCCCGAGCTGCAGCAGTAGTGTCACGCTTCCTGTCACGTGGATCAAGTGATATGTGGCTTTCCCTCGAGGCTGTCCCTCGAGGCTTTCCCACGAGGCTTTCCCACAGGGCTGTGCCACGTGCCACCTTGGTGTGAGTCGATCCTCGGCGTGAAAGACGAGCCGGTGAAGGGAAAGAGGTTCCTCTGGAATGGACTGAGACATCTGGGGGACTCTTGGAATGGTGGCACGACCCTGGAGTTCCTCTCGCCGTTCCTGTTGAGAGGGCCTCCTCTTGAGATGCGACGGGAACGCCGGGAACTCTTTCCCGATGAAGCAGGGAAAGGATCCCTCATCTCGAGCTACGAGGCGGAAACGGGGCTCCTCTGGATGTGGGCGGGACCCTCGTGATTCCCCTCGAGTGGAGACGGGTATGTCGGGGAACTTCTTGATTTGCACCAAGGGTGTGAAGGAGCCTTTCGAAGTTCCAGAGGTGAGGTGTGATCAGCCTCGAGACGCCTCAGCGGAAATGGGCCTCATCTCGCCTGGAGGGGAGAACCTCCTGGATTTTCTCGAGTTGCGGCAGGTCTTCTCGAGTTACGACGGGACCTCAGGGACCCGCTCTGGTGGCCTCAGGAAAGGCCAGTCCCCATGCGAGTTGCTAGGGGACCTCTCGGGATTCCTCTCCCGTCCATGCCGGGGCCTCAGTCCTTGTGTGGAGTCGGGGCCGGAACCTGAGGATTCCTATTCAGTGTTGCCATGGATCTTGGGGTGCTTCTGAGTCTCCCCAGGGGAGTCAGGCCTCGTCTCGAGTGGGGGCATGCACGTGCGCTTTCTCCCAAGCTGCAGCAGTAGTGTCACGCTTCCTGTCACGTGGATCAAGGGATATGTGGCTTTCCCTCGAGGCTGTCCCTCGAGGCTTTCCCACGAGGCTTTCCCACAGGGCTGTGCCACGTGCCACCTGGTGTGAGTCGATCCTCGGCGTGAAAGACGAGCCGGTGAAGGGAAAAGAGGTTCCTCTGGAATGGACTGAGACATCTGGGGGACTCTTGGAATGGTGGCACGACCCTGGAGTTCCTCTCGCCGTTCCTGTTGAGAGGGCCTCCTCTTGAGATGCGACGGGAACGCCGGGGAATCTTTCCCGACGAAGCAGGAAAAGGATCCCTCATCTCGAGCTACGAGGCGGAAACGGGGCTCCTCTGGATGTGGGCGGGACCCTCGTGATTCCTCTCGAGTGGAGACGCCTAGGTCGGGGAACTTCTTGATTTGCACCAAGGGTGTGAAGGACCCTTTCGAAGTTCCAGCGGTGAGGTGTGATCAGCCTCGAGACGCCTCAGCGGAAATGGGCCTCATCTCGCCTGGAGGGGAGAACCTCCTGGATTTTCTCGAGTTGCGGCAGGTCTTCTCGAGTTACGACGGGGACCTCAGGGACCCGCTCTGGTGGCCTCAGGAAAGGCCAGTCCCCATGCGAGTTGCTAGGGGACCGCTCGGGATTCCTCTCCCGTCCATGCCGGGGCCTCAGTCCTTGTGTGGAGTCGGGGCCGAGAACCTGAGGATTGCTCTCCAGTGTTGCCATGGATCTTGGGGTGCTTCTGAGTCTCCCCAGGGGAGTCAGGCCTCGTCTCGAGTGGGGGCATGCACGTGCGCTTTCCTCCCGAGCTGCAGCAGTAGTGTCACGCTTCCTGTCACGTGGATCAAGGGATCTGTGGCTTTCCCTCGAGGCTGTCCCTCGAGGCTTTCCACGAGGCTTACCCACAGGGCTGTGCCACGTGCCACGTTGGTGTGAGTCGATCCTCGGAGTGAAAGACGAGCCGGTGAAGGGAAAAGAGGTTCCTCTGGAATGGACTGAGACATCTGGGGGACTCTTGGAATGGTGGCACGACCCTGGAGTTCCTCTCGCCGTTCCTGTTGAGAGGGCCTCCTCTTGAGATGCGACGGGAACGCCGGGGACTCTTTCCCGACGAAGCAGGAAAAGGATCCCTCATCTCGAGCTACGAGGCGGAAACGGGCTCCTCTGGATGTGGGCGGGACCCTCGTGATTCCTCTCGAGTGGAGACGCCTAGGTCGGGGAACTTCTTGATTTGCACCAAGGGTGTGAAGGAGCCTTTCGAACTTCCAGAGGTGAGGTGTGATCAGCCTCGAGACGCCTCAGCGGAAATGGGCCTCATCTCGCCTGGAGGGGAGAACCTCCTGGATTTTCTCGAGTTGCGGCAGGTCTTCTCGAGTTACGACGGGGACCTCAGGGACCCGCTCTGGTGGCCTCAGGAAAGGCCAGTCCCCATGCGAGTTGCTAGGGGACCGCTCGGGATTCCTCTCCCGTCCATGCCGGGGCCTCAGTCCTTGTGTGGAGTCGGGGCCGGAACCTGAGGATTCCTATTCAGTGTTGCCATGGATCTTGGGGTGCTTCTGAGTCTCCCCAGGGGAGTCAGGCCTCGTCTCGAGTGGGGGCATGCACGTGCGCTTTCCTCCCGAGCTGCAGCAGTAGTGTCACGCTTCCTGTCACGTGGATCAAGTGATATGTGGCTTTCCCTCGAGGCTGTCCCTCGAGGCTTTCCCACGAGGCTTTCCCACAGGGTTGTGCCACGTGCCACCTTGGTGTGAGTCGATCCTCGGCGTGAAAGACGAGCCGGTGAAGGGAAAGAGGTTCCTCTGGAATGGACTGAGACATCTGGGGGACTCTTGGAATGGTGGCACGACCCTGGAGTTCCTCTCGCCGTTCCTGTTGAGAGGGCCTCCTCTTGAGATGCGACGGGAACGCCGGGAACTCTTTCCCGATGAAGCAGGGAAAGGATCCCTCATCTCGAGCTACGAGGCGGAAACGGGGCTCCTCTGGATGTGGGCGGGACCCTCGTGATTCCCCTCGAGTGGAGACGGGTATGTCGGGGAACTTCTTGATTTGCACCAAGGGTGTGAAGGAGCCTTTCGAAGTTCCAGAGGTGAGGTGTGATCAGCCTCGAGACGCCTCAGCGGAAATGGGCCTCATCTCGCCTGGAGGGGAGAACCTCCTGGATTTTCTCGAGTTGCGGCAGGTCTTCTCGAGTTACGACGGGGACCTCAGGGACCCGCTCTGGTGGCCTCAGGAAAGGCCAGTCCCCATGCGAGTTGCTAGGGGACCTCTCGGGATTCCTCTCCCGTCCATGCCGGGGCCTCAGTCCTTGTGTGGAGTCGGGGCCGGAACCTGAGGATTCCTATTCAGTGTTGCCATGGATCTTGGGGTGCTTCTGAGTCTCCCCAGGGGAGTCAGGCCTCGTCTCGAGTGGGGGCATGCACGTGCGCTTTCCTCCCGAGCTGCAGCAGTAGTGTCACGCTTCCTGTCACGTGGATCAAGGGATATGTGGCTTTCCCTCGAGGCTGTCCCTCGAGGCTTTCCCACGAGGCTTTCCCACAGGGCTGTGCCACGTGCCACCTTGGTGTGAGTCGATCCTCGGCGTGAAAGACGAGCCGGTGAAGGGAAAAGAGGTTCCTCTGGAATGGACTGAGACATCTGGGGGACTCTTGGAATGGTGGCACGACCCTGGAGTTCCTCTCGCCGTTCCTGTTGAGAGGGCCTCCTCTTGAGATGCGACGGGAACGCCGGGAACTCTTTCCCAATGAAGCAGGGAAAGGATCCCTCATCTCGAGCTACGAGGCGGAAACGGGGCTCCTCTGGATGTGGGCGGGACCCTCGTGATTCCCCTCGAGTGGAGACGGGTATGTCGGGGAACTTCTTGATTTGCACCAAGGGTGTGAAGGAGCCTTTCGAAGTTCCAGAGGTGAGGTGTGATCAGCCTGGAGACGCCTCAGCGGAAATGGGCCTCATCTCGCCTGGAGGGGAGAACCTCCTGGATTTTCTCGAGTTGCGGCAGGTCTTCTCGAGTTACGACGGGGACCTCAGGGACCCGCTCTGGTGGCCTCAGGAAAGGCCAGTCCCCATGCGAGTTGCTAGGGGACCTCTCGGGATTCCTCTCCCGTCCATGCCGGGGCCTCAGTCCTTGTGTGGAGTCGGGGCCGGAACCTGAGGATTCCTCTCCAGTGTTGCCATGGATCTTGGGGTGCTTCTGAGTCTCCCCAGGGGAGTCAGGCCTCGTCTCGAGTGGGGGCATGCACGTGCGCTTTCCTCCCGAGCTGCAGCAGTAGTGTCACGCTTCCTGTCACGTGGATCAAGGGATCTGTGGCTTTCCCTCGAGGCTGTCCCTCGAGGCTTTCCCACGAGGCTTTCCCACAGGGCTGTGCCATGTGCCACCTTGGTGTGAGTCGATCCTCGGCGTGAAAGACGAGCCGGTGAAGGGAAAAGAGGTTCCTCTGGAATGGACTGAGACATCTGGGGGACTCTTGGAATGGTGGCACGACCCTGGAGTTCCTGTCGCCGTTCCTGTTGAGAGGGCCTCCTCTTGAGATGCGACGGGAACACCGGGAACTCTTTCCCGACGAAGCAGGGAAAGGATCCCTCATCTCGAGCTACGAGGCGGAAACGGGGCTCCTCTGGATGTGGGCGGGACCCTCGTGATTCCTCTCGAGTGGAGACGGCTAGGTCGGGGAACTTTTGATTTGCACCAAGGGTGTGAAGGACCCTTTCGAAGTTCCAGAGGGGAGGTGTGATCAGCCTCGAGACGCCTCAGCGGAAATGGGCCTCATCTCGCCTGGAGGGGAGAACCTCCTGGATTTTCTCGAGTTGCGGCAGGTCTTCTCGAGTTACGACGGGGACCTCAGGGACCCGCTCTGGTGGCCTCAGGAAAGGCCAGTCCCCATGCGAGTTGCTAGGGGACCGCTCGGGATTCCTCTCCCGTCCATGCCGGGGCCTCAGTCCTTGTGTGGAGTCGGGGCTGGAACCTGAGGATTGCTTTCCAGTGTTGCCATGGATCTTGGGGTGCTTCTGAGTCTCCCCAGGGGAGTCAGGCCTCGTCTTGAGTGGGGGCATGCATGTGCGCTTTCCTCCCGAGCTGCAGCAGTAGTGTCACGCTTCCTGTCACGTGGATCAAGGGATCTGTGGCTTTCCCTCGAGGCTGTCCCTCGAGGCTTTCCCACGAGGCTTACCCACAGGGTTGTGCCACGTGCCACCTTGGTGTGAGTCGATCCTCGGAGTGAAAGACGAGCCGGTGAAGGGAAAAGAGGTTCCTCTGGAATGGACTGAGACATCTGGGGGACTCTTGGAATGGTGGCACGACCCTGGAGTTCCTCTCGCCGTTCCTGTTGAGAGGGCCTCCTCTTGAGATGCGACGGGAACGCCGGGGACTCTTCCCGACGAAGCAGGGAAAGGATCCCTCATCTCGAGCTACGAGGCAGAAACGGGGCTCCTCTGGATGTGGGCGGGACCCTCGTGATTCCTCTCGAGTGGAGACGGC
>NW_026292176.1:0-23666 GCF_023091745.1 Budorcas taxicolor | reverse complement strand
TGATGCTTGTAGAAGTGTAAAGTATACGCCTAACGTAATGGTGATGAATAAGGCTTGTAGCATGTGGTTACGGTTCCCTTCTATGAGGCTGTGGTGGGCTCAGGTAATGGAGACTCCTGAGGCTAGAAGGACAGAGGTGTTGAGTAGTGGGACTTCTAAGGGGTTAAGTGGGTGAATGCCTGTTGGGGGTCAGCAGCTGCCTAATTCGGGTGTAGGAGCAAGGCTTGAGTGATAGAAGGCTCAGAAGAAGCCAGTGAAGAATAGGACTTCGGAGACGATGAAGAGGATTATTCCGTAGCGAAGGCTTTTTTGGACAGCAGGAGTATGGTGGCCTTGAAAGGTACTTTCTCGGATTACATCTCGTCATCATTGGTATATTGTAAGTATGTTTGTTGTTAGGCCTAGGGTCAGTAGAGCTGTTGAATTGAAGTGAAATCACATGATGAGGCCAGATGTTATTAGGAGGGCAGATAGTGCTCCTGTGAGGGGTCAGGGACTTGGGTTTACTATGTGATAGGCGTGGGTTTGGTGTGTCATTATGTATTGTCGTGCAGATATAAGCTAACTAGGAGGGTGAATACGTAGGCTTGAACTATAGCTACTGCGAATTCGAGGATTGTTAGTAGAGCTAAAATAGTAAATGTAATAAGTGCTGTTGTGGTATTGATATTTAATAATGCAAGGGTAGCTCCTCCGATTAAGTGAATTAATAAGTGCCCTGCTGTGATGTTGGCTGTTAATCGTACGGCAAGGGCTACTGGTTGGATGAAGAGGCTGATGGTTTCGATAATTACCAGTATTGGGATTAGTGGGGTAGGTGTTCCTTGTGGTAGGAAGTGGGCGAGTGATGCTTTGGTTTTGTTGCGGAAGCCTGTAACTACGGCCCCTGCTCATAGGGGAATAGCCATGCCTAAATTTATTGATAGTTGTGTGGTTGGTGTAAATGAATGGGGTAATAAGCCTAATAAATTTGTAGACCCAATAAATAGAATTAGGGACATTAATATCAATGTTCATGTTTGTCCTTTGGTGTTGTGAGTGCTTATTATTTGTTTTGACATGAGTTGAAGTGCTCATTGTTGGAGGGAGATAAGGCGGTTATTAATTAGTCGGTTTGATGTAGGAAATAGTAAGCTAGGGAATATAATGACGAGAGTAACAAGGGGGAGGCCTAGAATTACAGGGGTAATGAAAGAGGTAAATAGATTTTCGTTCATTTTGTTTCTCAAGGGGCGTCTTGTTTTGGCGTTTTTGTTGTTATTAATTTTGGGTTATAGTAGAAATCGTGTTTTGAGATTTTTAATTGGAGAACAATAAAGAGGACTAAAAATATTGATAGAATTGTCGTGAGTCACGTTGATGTGTCTAGTTGTGGCATGTCATCAAGGAGAGTGTTGTGCTCTCGGTCTTTAACTTAAAAGGTTAATGCTGGCATAGCTTCTTGATGACTTATAACATTGATGCAGATCACTTTTCAAAATATTCTAATGGGACTAGTTCGAGAACGATTGGTATGAAACTATGATTTGATCCGCAGATTTCTGAGCATTGGCCGTAAAATAGGCCTGGACGAGTTGATATGAGGGTTGTTTGATTTAAACGGCCTGGAATTGCGTCTGTTTTTAGTCCTAGAGAGGGAACTGCTCATGAGTGTAAAACGTCTTCGGAGGAGATTAGTATTCGAATTGTTATTTCTATAGGTAATACAGCTCGGTTATCTACTTCTAGTAATCGTAGTTCTCCAGGTTTCAATTCTGATGTTGGAATTATATAGGAGTCGAAGCTTAAGTCTTCATAGTCTGTGTACTCATAACTTCAGTATCATTGATGTCCTATGGTCTTTACTGTGAGAGATGGGTTGTTGATTTCGTCTATTATGTATAGAATTCGTAGGGATGGGAGAGCAATTATAATCAGAATAATGGCTGGTAGAATGGTTCAGATTGTTTCTACTTCTTGTGCGTCTATGGTGCTGGTATGGGTTAGTTTTGTTGTTAGTATCAGTAAGATAATATAGAGTACTAGTGAGCTAATTAGGAAAACAATTATCAGAGTGTGATCGTGAAAGTGTAGCAGTTCTTCTATGATGGGTGATGTTGCGTCTTGAAAGCCTAGCTGTACGGGATATGCCATATGAGATGTACGGGACTTTCACCTGTAATTTAATCTTGACAAGGTTATGTAATGTTTTACTAACATCTCGTTTATTGAGAGAGACATAGTGGTTATGGTGTTGGCTTGAAACCGATAATAGGGGGTTCAATTCCTTCCTCTCTTATTTTAGGTTAATGTATGTAGGTTCTTCAAATGTGTGATATGGTGGAGGGCATCCGTTTAGTCATTCTAGATTTGTTGTGGTTAGGTCCACGGTTAAGACTTCCGTTTGGATGCAAATGCTTCTCAGATGATAAAAGTCATTAATATTACTGCCGTTAGTGAGATGAATGAGCCTATAGATGAAATAGTGTTTCATATTGTATATGCGTCTGGGTAATCGGAGTATCGTCGTGGTATACCAGATAGCCCTAAGAAATGTTGTGGGAAGAAGGTCATGTTAACACCTACAAATATAATTGCGAAATGGATTTTGGCTCATGTGTCATTAAGGGTGTAGCCTGAGAATAAGGGAAATCAATGTACAAATCCTCCTATGATAGCGAATACAGCTCCTATTGATAGTACGTAGTGGAAATGTGCTACCACATAGTATGTGTCGTGGAGAACGATGTCAAGGGAGGAGTTGGCTAAAACAATTCCAGTTAGTCCTCCAACTGTAAAAAGGAAAATGAAGCCTAGGGCTCATATTATAGCGGGGGATCATTTGATATTTCCTCCGTGAAGTGTTGCTAGCCAACTAAAGACTTTTACTCCGGTTGGGATAGCAATAATTATAGTAGCGGATGTAAAGTAAGCTCGTGTATCGACGTCTATTCCGACTGTGAATATATGATGGGCTCATACAATAAATCCTAGAAATCCAATTGATATTATGGCTCATACTATTCCTATATATCCAAATGGCTCTTTTTTTCCTGAATAGTAGGTTACGATGTGGGAGATTATTCCAAAGCCAGGTAAAATTAGAATATATACTTCGGGGTGTCCAAAAAATCAGAATAAGTGTTGATATAAGATAGGGTCTCCTCCTCCTGCTGGGTCAAAGAAAGTTGTATTCAGGTTTCGGTCTGTTAGTAATATTGTGATGCCAGCTGCTAATACAGGAAGTGAGAGGAGGAGTAGTACGGCAGTGATCAGTACAGATCACACGAACAGGGGGGTCTGGTATTGTGATATTGCGGGAGGTTTTATGTTAATAATAGTTGTAATAAAATTAATGGCTCCTAAAATTGAGGAAACACCTGCTAGGTGTAGGGAGAAAATGGTCAGGTCTACTGAGGCTCCTGCGTGGGCTAGATTACCTGCTAGAGGGGGATATACGGTTCAACCCGTCCCTGCTCCGGCTTCGACTATAGAGGATGCTAGGAGTAATAGGAAAGAAGGGGGGAGGAGCCAAAAACTTATATTATTTATCCGAGGGAATGCTATATCAGGGGCTCCAATCATTAGAGGAACTAGCCAGTTGCCAAACCCTCCAATTATAATAGGCATTACTATAAAGAAGATTATTACGAATGCGTGTGCAGTTACAATTACGTTGTAGATTTGGTCATCTCCAAGTAGAGTTCCGGGTTGGCCTAACTCAGCACGAATTAGTAAGCTCAGAGCGGTTCCTACTATGCCGGCTCAGGCACCAAATAGAAGATAAAGGGTACCGATATCTTTATGATTAGTTGAAAATAATCAGCGGTTTATGAACATGGGTAAAATGGCTGAGTAAAGCAATAGACTGTAAATCTAAGAATAGAGGTTTGATTCCTCTTTTTACCAGGTCCTGTAGTGAATTAACATATTGAATTGCAAATTCAAAGGAGCAGCTTCAAACTCTGCCGGGGCTTCTCCCGCCTTTTTTTTCTTGCGGCGGGAGAAGTAGATTGAAGCCAGTTATTTAGGGTATTTAGCTGTTAACTAAAGTTTCGTGGGGGTGGGACCCACCAATCTAGTGAGGATTTAGCTTAATTAAAGTAGTTGATTTGCATTCAATTGATGTAAGATATGATCTTGCAGTCCTTATCAGGAATTAAGTAAATTATACTTGCTTAGGGCTTTGAAGGCTCTTGGTCTATTTAACCTAAATTCCTATTCTAGGATTGAGAGAATTGGTGTAAGTGGTAGTAGTATAGTGGACAATACGGTTATTGTTGGTAGGAGGGTTATTCGTTTTATGGTTGAGAATTGTCATTTTATTTTTATGTTGTTTGTGGAAGGGAACATAGTAAGTGTGGTGGAATATGCCAGTCGTATGTAGAAATATAGGTTTAGTAGTGCTGTAATTGCTATGAAGGTAGGTAGGATAATGCTATTGTTTTTTGTCATTTCTTGAATAATTATTCATTTTGGCATAAATCCTGATAGTGGGGGGAGTCCTCCTATTGATAGGAGGGTAATGAGAATTAGAATAGTTATGATGGGTGTTTTGTTTCATGTGTGTGATAGTGATAGAGTGGTTGTGGTTGAGTTGGCTATAAATAGTGTAAATATGGTGGAAGTTATGATGATGTAAATGATTAGGTTTAGTAATGTTATGGTGGGATTGTATGGTAAAATTGCTGTTATTCAGCCTATGTGGGCAATTGATGAGTAAGCTATAATTTTTCGTAGTTGGGTTTGGTTTAATCCTCCTCAGCCTCCGATTATAATGGATAGAATTGATAGGGTTAAGATTATATTTAGGTTGATGGATTGGGATACTTGGTAAAGTACCGATATGGGTGCTAGTTTTTGTCATGTAAGTAAGATTAGGCCTGAAGATAGAGGGATGCCTTGTGTTACTTCTGGGACTCAGAAGTGGAATGGGGCTATTCCTAGTTTTATGGCGAGGGCTATTGTTATGAGTATGGAGGCTGTTGGGTTAAATAGTTTTATTACGGTTCATTGGCCTGAGAATATTAAGTTGATGATAATGGCTATTATTAGTAGTATTGAGGCTGTTGATTGAGTTAGGAAATATTTAGTTGATGCTTCTGTGGCTCGTGGGTTGTGTTTTTTTATTATAATAGGAATGATGGCGAGTATATTTATTTCAAATCCGATTCAGATGAGTAGTCAGTGGGAGCTAATTATAACGATAATGGTTCCAAGTATTATAGTTATTAAGATAATAATGAGAGTGATTGGGTTTATTAGTACGGGAAGGATACAAACCAACATTTTCGGGGTATGGGCCCGATAGCTTAATTAGCTGACCTTACTATTAGAATTTGGTGTAATTGGGAGCACGAAGAGTTTTGAGTTCTTAGGAGTAGGTTCAATTCCTATAGTTCTAGAAATAAGAGGATTTAAACCTCTATAATTTACTCTATCAAAGTAACTCTTTTGTCAGACATATTTCTTATGTTCTGTGGGGGGATACTTGATAGGAGAATAGGTAGAGATACATGTCATATGCATAGGGCTAGCGTTAGGGGTAGAAAATTTTTTCATAATAAGTGCATCAGTTGATCATAGCGGAATCGGGGGTAGGATGCTCGGATTCATAGGAAGGTCATTGTGAGTAGTAGTGATTTGATGATAAAGTTAATTGCGTAGAGTTCTGGTATGTATGGGTTATGGGATGCTCCTAGGAAGAGGGTTGTTGTGAAGATATTTATTATAATAATGTTTGCATATTCTGCTATAAAGAATAGGGCGAATGGTCCTGCGGCGTATTCTACATTAAAGCCCGATACTAGTTCAGATTCTCCTTCAGTAAGATCAAATGGTGCTCGGTTTGTTTCTGCTAGTGTTGAAATGAATCATATTATTGCTAAGGGTCATGCTGGGAAGATTAGTCATACTTGTTCTTGTGTAATGATTAATGTAGAGAGAGTGAAGGATCCATTTATTAGTAAGATTGATAGTAAGATAATTGCTAGTGTAACTTCATATGAAATTGTTTGTGCTACTGCTCGTAGGGCTCCAATAAGAGCGTATTTTGAGTTGGAGGCTCAGCCTGATCAGAGGATCGAGTATACGGCTAAGCTTGATATAGCTAATATGAAAAGGATTCCTAAGTTTATATTGATGAGGGGATAGGGTATGGGTAGGGGGATTCATATAGTTAAGGCTAGGGTTAGGGCTAGGATGGGGGCTAGAATAAATATTGAGATTGAGGATGTGGCAGGTCGTAGGGGTTCTTTAATGAAAAGTTTGATTGCATCGGCGATGGGTTGGAGTAAGCCATATGGTCCTACAATATTTGGGCCTTTTCGGAGTTGTATGTAGCCTAGGATTTTTCGTTCAACTAGTGTAAGAAAAGCTACGGCTAGAAGAATGGGGATAATAAGTGTTAAGATGTTGAGTATAAACATTTTGTTAAGGAGAGGATTTGAATCTCTGAGTATAAAGGTTTAAGTTTTACGCAATTACCGGGCTCTGCCACCTTAACTGGGCCCTTTTCTAGGGCAGGTATTGTTTGTGAGGTCAATTGAGATAAAGTCATTGATTGATTTAAGGCGCTTTGTTGAAGTTGGCCTTATTTCTCTTGTCCTTTCGTACTGGGAGAAATACATAACAGATAGAAACCGACCTGGATTACTCCGGTCTGAACTCAGATCACGTAGGACTTTAATCGTTGAACAAACGAACCTTTGATAGCGGTTGCACCATCGGGGTGTCCTGATCCAACATCGAGGTCGTAAACCCTATTGTCGATATGGACTCTTGAATAGGATTGCGCTGTTATCCCTAGGGTAACTTGTTCCGTTGATCAAGTCTTTGGATCAATAAACGATAGTTTGATTTGACTTGTGGGTCTAGTCTTTAAAATCGTTCGGAGGATTTTTTGTTCTCCGAGGTCACCCCAACCAAAACTGCTAGTCCATAAAGAGTGTTGTTATCCCTTAATGGTTAAGTTTATTTTCTTTGGACTAGTTAGTTAAAGCTCCATAGGGTCTTCTCGTCTTGTTGGTTTATTCCCGCCTCTTCACGGGAAGGTCAATTTCACTGATTGGAAGTAAGAGACAGTAAAACCCTCGTGTGGCCGTTCATACAAGTCCTTATTTAGAGAACAAATGATTATGCTACCTTTGCACGGTCAGGATACCGCGGCCGTTTAACGTCTAGTCACTGGGCAGGCAGTGCCTCCAATACTGGGGATGCTGGAGGTGATGTTTTTGGTAAACAGGCGGGATTTGTGTTTGCCGAGTTCCTTTTACTTCTTTTAATCTTTCCTGGGTGCACTCCTGTGTTGGATTAACAGTATAATTAATAAATTATTTATTGTTGGGTTATTTTTATTTACTGTTAACAGTCAGAGTATTATCAGATACTGACTTAAACTTGTGCAAGGAGAAAATATTTCTTGTTACTCATATTAACATTATTGCTTCTATTTAGTAATAGAATAGTCCAGTACTAGGTCTAGGAGTTGGTTATATTGTTGTTGGGATTAGTATTGTTTTTATTGTTGAGCTTTAACGCTTTCTTAATAGATGGCTGCTTTTAGGCCTACTATGGTGTTGTAAGATCTTACTCTCTAGTGAAGGTTGTACCCATTTCTAAAAGGCTGTACCTTTTTAGACTAACTTTTAAAGATACAGTGAGATTTGTTTATATTTTTTGGTATCTTTAAAGCTGAACTAAGATTCATTTTCTGGACAACCAGCTATCACCAGGCTCGTTAGGCATGTCACCTCTACTTATAGATCTTCTCACTATTTTGCCACATAGATGAGTTGGTTCTAATAAACTGTCTATAGGTAGCTCGTCTGGTTTCGGGTTACTTAGCTGAAATTCGTTTTGTTAAGTTTTTTGCTCGTTAATTCATTATGCAAAAGGTACAAGGGTTAATCTTTGCTTTTTTGTACTTTGATTATTTTCTTTCATCGTTCCCTTACGGTACTTTCTCTATAGCGCCATGTTTAGAATTTCTATCTCCTATACTTTAATAGGGGTAAATGTTTTGTTTTAGTATGTTTTGGTTATTGGATTGAAGAGTGGGGGTTTGGGCTAGGCATAGTTCAAAACATTCACAGTACACGAAATCTTCTAGGTGTAAACTAGATGCTTTAATTAAGCTATGTCTTGGTTTGTCCAAGCACACTTTCCAGTATGCTTACCTTGTTACGACTTACCTCCTCTCGTGTAATTGGTGCATGTAAATAGGTTTGGGTGCATATATTTACTTGAGGAGGGTGACGGGCGGTGTGTGCGTGCTTCATGGCCTGGTTCAACTAAGCACTCTATTCTTAGTTTACTACTAAATCCTCCTTTGGCTGTTAGTTTCATAATGGCTTTCGTATTAAGTTTTCTTGGATAGAAAATGTAGCCCATTTCTTCCCATTCCATAGGTTACACCTTGACCTAACGTTTTTATGTGTTATGATTGAGCTTACTTTTGTTCCTTTTCAGGGTTTGCTGAAGATGGCGGTATACAGACTGTATTAGCAAGGATTGGTGAGGTTTATCGGGGTTTATCGATTATAGAACAGGCTCCTCTAGAAGGGTGTAAAGCACCGCCAAGTCCTTTGAGTTTTGGGCCGTTGCCGGTAGTACTCTGGCGAATAATCTTGTTTTTGCAATTATTTATGTTTAGGGCTAAGCATAGTGGGGTATCTAATCCCAGTTTGGGTCTTAGCTATAGTGTGTCAGTTGTCGTAGAGTTACTTTCGTCACTTATTTTTGTTATAATTATGGCTTTTTACAGCTTAATTAGGATTTAACTCTATTTGGTGTAGTACTTTAACACGTTTTACGCCGTGTTCCTGTTAGCTTGGGTTAGTCGTATGACCGCGGTGGCTGGCACGAGATTTACCAACCCTAGTTAATATGGCTTAGTCGAACTTTCGTTCATGGCTTAAATTTTGTCACTGCTGTTTCCCGTGGGGGTGTGGTTAAGCAAGGCGTTATGAGCTACAGGGTGTGTGCTTGATACCTGCTCCTCTTAGTCCTGCTGATTCGGAGGGCGCTACTCACCGGGGTGCGGATGCTTGCATGTGTAAGTCTATTGAAAGTTAACAGGAAGGCCAGGACCAAACCTATGTGTTTATGGAGTTGGTATACTCATCTAGGCATTTTCAGTGCCTTGCTTTAAATTTAAGCTACATTAACCATGTAGTATGTAAGCAGACCCAGGCACCTATATGTCTATCTTGTTTGGAGTGTGAATTTGAGTATTGGGGGTGAGATAAATTTATATTGATACTTAGGGGGAAGTATGTTAAAAATGGTGGTTAATATTTAAGAGGGGGGGGGGGGAAATATAATAGGTATGTCCTGTAACCATTGACTGAAATGCCCATGCCTACCATTATGGGGATGCTCAAGATGCAGTTAAGTCCAGCTACAATTTATGCTCCGGGTCGGGGCCTTTGACGGCCATAGCTGAGTCCAAGCATCCCCGAAAATTAAAAAATACCAAATGTATGACAGCACAGTTATGTGTGAGCATGGGCTGATTAGTAATTAGTCCATCGAGATGTCTTATTTAAGAGGAAAGAATGGGCGGTTTTAGATGAGATGGCCCTGAAGAAAGAACCAGATGTCTGATAAAGTTCATTAAATAGCTACCCCCACGATTAATGGGCCCGGAGCGAGAAGAGAAATCCCTGCCAAGCGGGTTGCTGGTTTCACGCGGCATGGTCGGTAAGCTCGTGATCTAGTGGACGGGATACGCATGGTGACGAGGATAGATTTGACTTTATGCGCTATGTACGATCTAAGCAGGAAATGTCCTATGTACTATAGATAATTTTTATTGTACTTGCTTATATGCAAGGGGAAAATCATTTAATGTACTATATACATATTATATCTTTATTACATTAATTATGATGTACATGCTTATATGCATGGGGTAGATCATGTAATGTAATATATACATAGTATGTCTTTATTACATTAATTATAATGTACATACTGCACACAAAGTAGGTCATGTAGTATACTGCATTTATGTATGTTTTTATTATATTACTTCAGTGTATATATTCATACATATAGGATGGATCATGTGGTGTGCTAGACGCATATCATGTTTACATTGTATGAGTGTTAGTGGGTATGTTTGGGCAAATGACATGGTGTGTCTGTGTGTAGTACTCGTACATGTGTCTATTGAGGTGAGTTATTAAGCATGTTGTTACACGTGCAAGCTTATAGAGTGGGAGATTTGTGTCGTATGTTTAAAAATTTTAGCGGATTTAATACTGGGGAGGTTCTTAGTGTTTTTGGGGGTATATCAATAGACGCAATTAATAGTGGTTCAGGGAATAGTTTAAGTAGAACTTCAGCTTTGGGTGTTGATGGTGAGGCTATCGCTTCTTCCTTGAGTCTTAGGGAGGTTAATTGTTCTCCTTTTCTGGTTTACAAGACCAGCGTATTAATTTTACTACAAAGACTTGTCTTCATTTCAGGAGATTGTTTTCGATGGTGCTGGCTAGTGGTATTATTGCCAGGATGATGAGGAAATATATGATGGATGCTAATTGTCCGATGGTGATGTAGGGGTGTTCAACCGGTTGTCCTCCGATTCATGTAAGTGTTAATAGGTCTGCTATTAAAAGTCAGAATATGCATTGGCTGATTGGTCGGAACATTATGCTTCGTTGTTTGGATGTGTGGAGGAAGGGTACGAGTGTTAAGATCAAGATGGAAAGGACTAAGGCTAGGACTCCTCCCAGTTTATTGGGGATTGATCGTAGGATTGCGTATGCAAATAGGAAATACCATTCTGGCTTAATGTGGGAGGGTGTACTGAGTGGGTTTGCTGGAGTATAATTATCCGGGTCTCCGAGTAGGTCGGGAGTGAATAGTACTAGTGATATGAGGATGAGGATTAATAGTATGATGCCTAGGATGTCCTTGATGGTGTAATAAGGGTGAAATGGAATTTTGTCTGTGTCTGATGGAATTCCTGTGGGGTTGTTGGATCCTGTTTCGTGGAGGAAAATTAAGTGGATTATGGTGAGAGCTACAATGATAAATGGGAGGATGAAGTGGAAAGCGAAGAATCGGGTGAGGGTGGCTTTGTCTACTGAAAATCCCCCTCAGATTCATTCAACTAGGTTGGTGCCAATGTATGGGATTGCCGAGAGGAGGTTGGTAATGACTGTTGCTCCTCAGAATGATATCTGTCCTCATGGTAGGACATAGCCTATGAATGCTGTGGCTATTGTTGTAAATAGGAGAATTACTCCGATGTTTCATGTTTCTAAGAAGGTATATGATCCGTAATATAGGCCTCGTCCTACATGCATAAATAGGCAGATAAAAAATATTGATGCTCCGTTTGCGTGCATATATCGGATGATTCAGCCATAGTTTACGTCTCGACAAATGTGGGTTACAGAGGAGAATGCTATTGTTGTATCGGATGTGTAGTGTATTGCTAGGAATAGGCCTGTTAAGATTTGTAGAGCTAAGCAAGTGCCTAGGAGGGATCCAAAGTTTCATCATGATGAGATGTTTGATGGAGTTGGGAGGTCAATGAGTGCGTTGTTTACGATTTTTATTAGTGGGTGAGTTTTTCGGATGTTGATCATTAGTGTTCTTGTAGTTGAATAACAACGATGGTTTTTCATATCATTAGTCATGGTTAGATTCCATGCAGGAATAATGATTATGTACATTGTATTTATTTTAAGTGTAATTTTTGTGATGGGCTTTGTAGGGTTTTCTTCAAAACCTTCGCCTATTTATGGGGGGTTGGGATTGATTGTGAGTGGTGGGGTTGGGTGTGGTATTGTGTTAAATTATGGTGGTTCTTTTTTAGGTTTAATGGTTTTTTTAGTTTATTTAGGGGGTATAATGGTGGTTTTTGGTTATACGACAGCTATGGCTACTGAGCAGTATCCTGAGGTTTGGGTTTCTAATAAGGTTGTTTTAGGAACGTTTATTACTGGTTTGTTGATGGAGTTTTTTATAATTTACTATGTGTTGAAGGATAAGGAGGTGGAGATTGTGTTTAAGTTTAATGGTATGGGGGATTGGGTAATTTATGATACAGGGGATTCTGGGTTTTTTAGTGAGGAGGCCATGGGGATTGCTGCTTTGTACAGCTATGGTACTTGATTAGTTATTGTTACTGGTTGATCTTTATTAATTGGTGTAGTGGTGATTATAGAGATTACTCGTGGAAATTAAGTAGAATTGTGCTAGTGAAAATCGTAATTAGGAAGGAAAGGAAATATAATTTAATTAAGCCTTTTTGGTTTGTGATTATGATAGATGTTTTTATTTGGGTTAGTGAGATGGTTTTTGGTATAATGGTTTCT
This sequence comes from Budorcas taxicolor, assembly GCF_023091745.1. Lineage (NCBI taxonomy): Eukaryota > Metazoa > Chordata > Mammalia > Artiodactyla > Bovidae > Budorcas > Budorcas taxicolor. Next base: position 11,355 of record NW_026292176.1, on the reverse strand, counting down.
AGTCAGGTTAGGTCTAGAAGGGAGGATGCTGATTTTTGGCTTATTGTTAGATTTATATAGGGGGTTAAGCGGTGTATGACTGTGGGATAATATCCTAGTAGGTTAGAAAATTTGAATATGTTTGATGGGTAATTGAACTTTAAGTAGTGGGTTATGTTGTTAATTTCTAGTGCTAGAATAAAGCCTAGGATTGTAATTGTTAGGGCGGTGATTTTTAGGTAGTAGGGTATAGTTGTTTGGGGAATGGTTGTTGGGGGGATGTTGTTAGAAATGATGAATCCTGCGAAAAGACTTCCGATTAGTAAGCGTTTAATTGAGTTAATTAGGAATGGGTTGTTTTCATTAATAGAAATAAGGGTTGGGAATCGGGGTTGTCCTAGGAGTGTGAAGAAAATAATACGGGTACTGTAGATAGCTGTGAAGGAGATGGCGATTAGTGTTATTAAGAGGGCTCAGGCGTTGGTATATGACGTGTTGGCGGATTCAATAATTAGATCTTTGGAGTAGAATCCGGTGAGGAAAGGTATTCCTGTTAGTGCAAGGCTGCCAATAATAAGGGCTGTTGCGGTGAATGGTATGGCTTTAAATAGGCCTCCTATTTTTCGAATATCTTGTTCGTTATTTAGATTGTGGATGATGGAGCCGGAGCATAGAAATAATATGGCTTTGAAGAAAGCGTGGGTGCAGATGTGAAGAAGTGCTAGGTGAGGCTGGTTAATTCCAATTGTTACTATCATAAGGCCGAGTTGGCTGGATGTAGAGAAGGCGATGATTTTTTTAATGTCATTTTGGGTGAGGGCACATATTGCTGTAAATAGTGTGGTAATGGCTCCTAGGCATAGTATAGTAGATTGGATGAGTTTATTGTTTTCTGTTAATGGATAAAAGCGGATTAGTAAGAAAATACCTGCTACTACTATTGTACTTGAGTGGAGTAATGCTGAGACAGGTGTCGGACCCTCTATTGCGGAGGGTAATCATGGGTGCAGGCTAAATTGTGCGGATTTTCCGGTTGCGGCTAGAATTAGTCCTATTAGAGGTAGATTTGAGTTCTCTGGTTTTAGTAAGAAGATTTGTTGAAGGTCTCAAGTGTTGAGGTTAATTAGGAATCATGCTATTGCTAGGATAAATCCGATGTCGCCAATGCGGTTATATAGGATTGCTTGTAGAGCTGCTGTGTTTGCGTCTGCTCGTCCGTATCACCATCCAATTAGTAGAAATGATATAATTCCGACTCCTTCTCAGCCAATGAATAGTTGAAAGATGTTATTTGCAGTGACGAGGATGAGTATTGTGATAAGAAATAAGAGTAAGTACTTAAAAAATTGGTTGATGTTGGGGTCGGAATGTATGTATCATATTGAGAATTCTATGATGGATCATGTGACGAATAGTGATACTGGGATAAATATTGTCGAGAAGTAATCTATTTTGAAGCTGAGAGATAGTTTGAGGGTTTGGATGGTTAGTCAGTGTCAGTTTGAAATAATTATTTCTTGTCCTGTATGAATAAATATTATAGTGGGAATTATACTAGTGATAAAGGCGTATGAAATGGTTGTTTTTACGTAAAGTGGGTAATTGGTGAATTTGTGGGTGCTAAGACTAGTTGTCATGATGGGTACGGTTAGTAGGATTAGGGTAGTTAGTGTGAGGGATGGGAACAGGTTTATTACTTTTATTTGGAGTTGCACCAATTTTTTGGTTCCTAAGACCAATGGATAACTGCTATCCTTTAAAAGTTTGAAAAAGCCATGTTGTCAGGCATGGGAGCATAGAATTAGCAGTTCTTGCATACTTTTTCGGTAAATAAGAAGGTGATAGGCTTCTATTGTTAGATTCACAATCTAATGTTTTTTTAAACTATATTTACAGTATAGGGGTCCTAGGATAATTTTTGGGTTTAGGGATAGAAGCAGTAGTGGTAGTATGTGTAGTGATATGAGTGCATTTTCTCGTGTGAAGGAAGGTGAAATGTTATTGATATGATGAGTGTATTTGCCCCGTTGTGTTGTGATTAGTATATAGAGGGTGTAGAGAGTAGTGATTACTATGTTAAGTCCTATTAGAATAATTGTGATATTAGATCATGAAAAAGTCGATATTACTACAAATAGTTCTCCGATTAGGTTGATTGTTGGGGGTAGAGCCAGGTTGGTTAGACTTGCTAGGAGTCATCAGGTGGCTATTAGTGGAAGAAGTGTTTGTAGGCCGCGGGCTAAGATTATTGTACGGCTGTGAATTCGTTCGTAGTTAGAATTTGCTAGGCAGAAAAGTATAGAGGATGTAAGGCCGTGGGCAATTATCAGGGCGGTGGCTCCTATGTAGCTTCAGGGTGTTTGGATTAGGATTGCAACGATGACAAGTGCCATGTGGCTAATAGAGGAGTACGCGATGAGTGATTTCAGGTCCGTTTGACGAAGGCAAATTGAGCTGGTTATGATTATGCCTCATAGTGATAGCATGATGAATGGGTATGCTATAAAGTCGGTGATTGGATCTAGGAGAAGCGTAATTCGTAACATGCCGTATCCTCCTAGTTTTAGTAGGATTGCTGCAAGAACTATGGAGCCTGCAATTGGGGCTTCTACGTGGGCTTTGGGTAGTCAGAGATGAAGTCCGTATAGTGGTATTTTTACTATAAAGGCTATTATGCATGCTAGTCACATGAAGGTGTTGGATCAGGAGCTGGGTATTGGTTGTACTCAGTATTGTAGAATTAGGAAGTTTAGGGATCCTATTGTGTTTTGAATATAGATTAGTGCAACTAGTAAGGGTAGGGATCCTGCTAGTGTATAAAACAAGAAGTAGAGACCGGCATTTAGGCGTTCTGTTTGGTTCCCTCATCGGGTAATAATAATGAGTGTGGGAACTAGTGTTGCTTCAAATATAATATAAAAGAGAATTAGTTCTGTAGCAGAGAATGTCATAATTAGAAATAGTTGTAATAGGATTAGTATTGAGATGAAGAATTTTTTTCGGGCTGGGTTTTCTTTTGATAGGTGATGCTGGCTAGCTATAAGTATTAAGGGGAGGAGTCATATGGTTAGAATAAGTAGTGGTGTAGATAAGGAGTCGGAGAAGAAAGTTAATGAGAAGTTGAGGCTGTTATCGCCAAATTGGTTTATAAGGAGTAGGCTTGTAAGGCTAATTAGTAAGCTGTGGAGTGTGGAGTTAATTCAGATTATGTTATTTTTTGATAGCCAGGTTAGGGGTATAAGTATTATTGTGGAAATAATGTATTTTAGCATTGTAGCAGATTAAGGTTTTGTACGTAGTCGGTGCCGTATGTGTTTGATACCATTACTAGCAAGGATAGGCCTAGTGCTGCTTCGCAGGCTGCGAAAACTAGTAGAATAATGGGTATTATACTGGCTAAAGTGAAGTGTGAGTTTAGGATTATTAGGGTAGCTATAACGAATAAGGACAATATTATTCCTTCCAGGCATAGGAGGGAGGATATTAGGTGAGATCGATACATTAGTAATCCCGTGAGAGATACTATGAATGCTATTATAATATTTATGTATACGAGGGACATTTGGTACTTATGAGTTTGATCATAATCTAATGAGTCGAAATCATTTATTTTGGTTTAAACTAAGTACCATATTCGGTCCATTCTAATCCTTTTTGGGTTCATTCATAGGCTAGGCTTGTGGCTAGTAGGAAAATTAGGAGAAGGGATATAGTAAGCATTGTGTTAAGGTTAGTTGTTTGTGAGGCCCATGGTAGTGGTAGAAGTAGTGCAATTTCTAGATCGAAGAGGAGGAATGTGATAGCTACTAGAAAGAATTTTATGGAGAAAGGAAGGCGAGCAGATCCTATGGGGTCGAATCCACATTCGTATGGGCTTGTTTTTTCTGAGTATACGTTTAGTTGGGGGAGTCAGAATGCGATGGTCACGAGCAATGTAGCTAGTGTAAAGTTAGTTAGGAGGGTAATTATAAGGTTTATTGTTCTTTTTCGGGTTAGGCCGAAGCTAACTGATTGGAAGTCAGTTGTACTAATTAATACTAAAAGAACATGAGCCTCATCAGTAGATGGAAACATAGAGGAAAAGTCATACTACGTCTACGAAGTGTCAATATCAGGCAGCGGCTTCGAAGCCGAAATGGTGATTGGAGGTAAAGTGAAATTTTAGTTGGCGGAGGAAGCAGACAATTAAGAAAGTAGATCCAATAATGACATGGAGGCCGTGGAATCCTGTAGCTACGAAGAAAGTTGAGCCGTAAACTCCGTCTGAGATTGTAAAGGGAGCTTCATAGTATTCTGATGCTTGTAGAAGTGTAAAGTATACGCCTAACGTAATGGTGATGAATAAGGCTTGTAGCATGTGGTTACGGTTCCCTTCTATGAGGCTGTGGTGGGCTCAGGTAATGGAGACTCCTGAGGCTAGAAGGACAGAGGTGTTGAGTAGTGGGACTTCTAAGGGGTTAAGTGGGTGAATGCCTGTTGGGGGTCAGCAGCTGCCTAATTCGGGTGTAGGAGCAAGGCTTGAGTGATAGAAGGCTCAGAAGAAGCCAGTGAAGAATAGGACTTCGGAGACGATGAAGAGGATTATTCCGTAGCGAAGGCTTTTTTGGACAGCAGGAGTATGGTGGCCTTGAAAGGTACTTTCTCGGATTACATCTCGTCATCATTGGTATATTGTAAGTATGTTTGTTGTTAGGCCTAGGGTCAGTAGAGCTGTTGAATTGAAGTGAAATCACATGATGAGGCCAGATGTTATTAGGAGGGCAGATAGTGCTCCTGTGAGGGGTCAGGGACTTGGGTTTACTATGTGATAGGCGTGGGTTTGGTGTGTCATTATGTATTGTCGTGCAGATATAAGCTAACTAGGAGGGTGAATACGTAGGCTTGAACTATAGCTACTGCGAATTCGAGGATTGTTAGTAGAGCTAAAATAGTAAATGTAATAAGTGCTGTTGTGGTATTGATATTTAATAATGCAAGGGTAGCTCCTCCGATTAATGTGAATTAATAAGTGCCCTGCTGTGATGTTGGCTGTTAATCGTACGGCAAGGGCTACTGGTTGGATGAAGAGGCTGATGGTTTCGATAATTACCAGTATTGGGATTAGTGGGGTAGGTGTTCCTTGTGGTAGGAAGTGGGCGAGTGATGCTTTGGTTTTGTTGCGGAAGCCTGTAACTACGGCCCCTGCTCATAGGGGAATAGCCATGCCTAAATTTATTGATAGTTGTGTGGTTGGTGTAAATGAATGGGGTAATAAGCCTAATAAATTTGTAGACCCAATAAATAGAATTAGGGACATTAATATCAATGTTCATGTTTGTCCTTTGGTGTTGTGAGTGCTTATTATTTGTTTTGACATGAGTTGAAGTGCTCATTGTTGGAGGGAGATAAGGCGGTTATTAATTAGTCGGTTTGATGTAGGAAATAGTAAGCTAGGGAATATAATGACGAGAGTAACAAGGGGGAGGCCTAGAATTACAGGGGTAATGAAAGAGGTAAATAGATTTTCGTTCATTTTGTTTCTCAAGGGGCGTCTTGTTTTGGCGTTTTTGTTGTTATTAATTTTGGGTTATAGTAGAAATCGTGTTTTGAGATTTTTAATTGGAGAACAATAAAGAGGACTAAAAATATTGATAGAATTGTCGTGAGTCACGTTGATGTGTCTAGTTGTGGCATGTCATCAAGGAGAGTGTTGTGCTCTCGGTCTTTAACTTAAAAGGTTAATGCTGGCATAGCTTCTTGATGACTTATAACATTGATGCAGATCACTTTTCAAAATATTCTAATGGGACTAGTTCGAGAACGATTGGTATGAAACTATGATTTGATCCGCAGATTTCTGAGCATTGGCCGTAAAATAGGCCTGGACGAGTTGATATGAGGGTTGTTTGATTTAAACGGCCTGGAATTGCGTCTGTTTTTAGTCCTAGAGAGGGAACTGCTCATGAGTGTAAAACGTCTTCGGAGGAGATTAGTATTCGAATTGTTATTTCTATAGGTAATACAGCTCGGTTATCTACTTCTAGTAATCGTAGTTCTCCAGGTTTCAATTCTGATGTTGGAATTATATAGGAGTCGAAGCTTAAGTCTTCATAGTCTGTGTACTCATAACTTCAGTATCATTGATGTCCTATGGTCTTTACTGTGAGAGATGGGTTGTTGATTTCGTCTATTATGTATAGAATTCGTAGGGATGGGAGAGCAATTATAATCAGAATAATGGCTGGTAGAATGGTTCAGATTGTTTCTACTTCTTGTGCGTCTATGGTGCTGGTATGGGTTAGTTTTGTTGTTAGTATCAGTAAGATAATATAGAGTACTAGTGAGCTAATTAGGAAAACAATTATCAGAGTGTGATCGTGAAAGTGTAGCAGTTCTTCTATGATGGGTGATGTTGCGTCTTGAAAGCCTAGCTGTACGGGATATGCCATATGAGATGTACGGGACTTTCACCTGTAATTTAATCTTGACAAGGTTATGTAATGTTTTACTAACATCTCGTTTATTGAGAGAGACATAGTGGTTATGGTGTTGGCTTGAAACCGATAATAGGGGGTTCAATTCCTTCCTCTCTTATTTTAGGTTAATGTATGTAGGTTCTTCAAATGTGTGATATGGTGGAGGGCATCCGTTTAGTCATTCTAGATTTGTTGTGGTTAGGTCCACGGTTAAGACTTCCCGTTTGGATGCAAATGCTTCTCAGATGATAAAAGTCATTAATATTACTGCCGTTAGTGAGATGAATGAGCCTATAGATGAAATAGTGTTTCATATTGTATATGCGTCTGGGTAATCGGAGTATCGTCGTGGTATACCAGATAGCCCTAAGAAATGTTGTGGGAAGAAGGTCATGTTAACACCTACAAATATAATTGCGAAATGGATTTTGGCTCATGTGTCATTAAGGGTGTAGCCTGAGAATAAGGGAAATCAATGTACAAATCCTCCTATGATAGCGAATACAGCTCCTATTGATAGTACGTAGTGGAAATGTGCTACCACATAGTATGTGTCGTGGAGAACGATGTCAAGGGAGGAGTTGGCTAAAACAATTCCAGTTAGTCCTCCAACTGTAAAAAGGAAAATGAAGCCTAGGGCTCATATTATAGCGGGGGATCATTTGATATTTCCTCCGTGAAGTGTTGCTAGCCAACTAAAGACTTTTACTCCGGTTGGGATAGCAATAATTATAGTAGCGGATGTAAAGTAAGCTCGTGTATCGACGTCTATTCCGACTGTGAATATATGATGGGCTCATACAATAAATCCTAGAAATCCAATTGATATTATGGCTCATACTATTCCTATATATCCAAATGGCTCTTTTTTTCCTGAATAGTAGGTTACGATGTGGGAGATTATTCCAAAGCCAGGTAAAATTAGAATATATACTTCGGGGTGTCCAAAAAATCAGAATAAGTGTTGATATAAGATAGGGTCTCCTCCTCCTGCTGGGTCAAAGAAAGTTGTATTCAGGTTTCGGTCTGTTAGTAATATTGTGATGCCAGCTGCTAATACAGGAAGTGAGAGGAGGAGTAGTACGGCAGTGATCAGTACAGATCACACGAACAGGGGGGTCTGGTATTGTGATATTGCGGGAGGTTTTATGTTAATAATAGTTGTAATAAAATTAATGGCTCCTAAAATTGAGGAAACACCTGCTAGGTGTAGGGAGAAAATGGTCAGGTCTACTGAGGCTCCTGCGTGGGCTAGATTACCTGCTAGAGGGGGATATACGGTTCAACCCGTCCCTGCTCCGGCTTCGACTATAGAGGATGCTAGGAGTAATAGGAAAGAAGGGGGGAGGAGCCAAAAACTTATATTATTTATCCGAGGGAATGCTATATCAGGGGCTCCAATCATTAGAGGAACTAGCCAGTTGCCAAACCCTCCAATTATAATAGGCATTACTATAAAGAAGATTATTACGAATGCGTGTGCAGTTACAATTACGTTGTAGATTTGGTCATCTCCAAGTAGAGTTCCGGGTTGGCCTAACTCAGCACGAATTAGTAAGCTCAGAGCGGTTCCTACTATGCCGGCTCAGGCACCAAATAGAAGATAAAGGGTACCGATATCTTTATGATTAGTTGAAAATAATCAGCGGTTTATGAACATGGGTAAAATGGCTGAGTAAAGCAATAGACTGTAAATCTAAGAATAGAGGTTTGATTCCTCTTTTTACCAGGTCCTGTAGTGAATTAACATATTGAATTGCAAATTCAAAGGAGCAGCTTCAAACTCTGCCGGGGCTTCTCCCGCCTTTTTTTTCTTGCGGCGGGAGAAGTAGATTGAAGCCAGTTATTTAGGGTATTTAGCTGTTAACTAAAGTTTCGTGGGGGTGGGACCCACCAATCTAGTGAGGATTTAGCTTAATTAAAGTAGTTGATTTGCATTCAATTGATGTAAGATATGATCTTGCAGTCCTTATCAGGAATTAAGTAAATTATACTTGCTTAGGGCTTTGAAGGCTCTTGGTCTATTTAACCTAAATTCCTATTCTAGGATTGAGAGAATTGGTGTAAGTGGTAGTAGTATAGTGGACAATACGGTTATTGTTGGTAGGAGGGTTATTCGTTTTATGGTTGAGAATTGTCATTTTATTTTTATGTTGTTTGTGGAAGGGAACATAGTAAGTGTGGTGGAATATGCCAGTCGTATGTAGAAATATAGGTTTAGTAGTGCTGTAATTGCTATGAAGGTAGGTAGGATAATGCTATTGTTTTTTGTCATTTCTTGAATAATTATTCATTTTGGCATAAATCTGATAGTGGGGGGAGTCCTCCTATTGATAGGAGGGTAATGAGAATTAGAATAGTTATGATGGGTGTTTTGTTTCATGTGTGTGATAGTGATAGAGTGGTTGTGGTTGAGTTGGCTATAAATAGTGTAAATATGGTGGAAGTTATGATGATGTAAATGATTAGGTTTAGTAATGTTATGGTGGGATTGTATGGTAAAATTGCTGTTATTCAGCCTATGTGGGCAATTGATGAGTAAGCTATAATTTTTCGTAGTTGGGTTTGGTTTAATCCTCCTCAGCCTCCGATTATAATGGATAGAATTGATAGGGTTAAGATTATATTTAGGTTGATGGATTGGGATACTTGGTAAAGTACCGATATGGGTGCTAGTTTTTGTCATGTAAGTAAGATTAGGCCTGAAGATAGAGGGATGCCTTGTGTTACTTCTGGGACTCAGAAGTGGAATGGGGCTATTCCTAGTTTTATGGCGAGGGCTATTGTTATGAGTATGGAGGCTGTTGGGTTAAATAGTTTTATTACGGTTCATTGGCCTGAGAATATTAAGTTGATGATAATGGCTATTATTAGTAGTATTGAGGCTGTTGATTGAGTTAGGAAATATTTAGTTGATGCTTCTGTGGCTCGTGGGTTGTGTTTTTTTATTATAATAGGAATGATGGCGAGTATATTTATTTCAAATCCGATTCAGATGAGTAGTCAGTGGGAGCTAATTATAACGATAATGGTTCCAAGTATTATAGTTATTAAGATAATAATGAGAGTGATTGGGTTTATTAGTACGGGAAGGATACAAACCAACATTTTCGGGGTATGGGCCCGATAGCTTAATTAGCTGACCTTACTATTAGAATTTGGTGTAATTGGGAGCACGAAGAGTTTTGAGTTCTTAGGAGTAGGTTCAATTCCTATAGTTCTAGAAATAAGAGGATTTAAACCTCTATAATTTACTCTATCAAAGTAACTCTTTTGTCAGACATATTTCTTATGTTTGTGGGGGGATACTTGATAGGAGAATAGGTAGAGATACATGTCATATGCATAGGGCTAGCGTTAGGGGTAGAAAATTTTTTCATAATAAGTGCATCAGTTGATCATAGCGGAATCGGGGGTAGGATGCTCGGATTCATAGGAAGGTCATTGTGAGTAGTAGTGATTTGATGATAAAGTTAATTGCGTAGAGTTCTGGTATGTATGGGTTATGGGATGCTCCTAGGAAGAGGGTTGTTGTGAAGATATTTATTATAATAATGTTTGCATATTCTGCTATAAAGAATAGGGCGAATGGTCCTGCGGCGTATTCTACATTAAAGCCCGATACTAGTTCAGATTCTCCTTCAGTAAGATCAAATGGTGCTCGGTTTGTTTCTGCTAGTGTTGAAATGAATCATATTATTGCTAAGGGTCATGCTGGGAAGATTAGTCATACTTGTTCTTGTGTAATGATTAATGTAGAGAGAGTGAAGGATCCATTTATTAGTAAGATTGATAGTAAGATAATTGCTAGTGTAACTTCATATGAAATTGTTTGTGCTACTGCTCGTAGGGCTCCAATAAGAGCGTATTTTGAGTTGGAGGCTCAGCCTGATCAGAGGATCGAGTATACGGCTAAGCTTGATATAGCTAATATGAAAAGGATTCCTAAGTTTATATTGATGAGGGGATTAGGGTATGGGTAGGGGGATTCATATAGTTTAAGGCTAGGGTTAGGGCTAGGATGGGGGCTAGAATAAATATTGAGATTGAGGATGTGGCAGGTCGTAGGGGTTCTTTAATGAAAAGTTTGATTGCATCGGCGATGGGTTGGAGTAAGCCATATGGTCCTACAATATTTGGGCCTTTTCGGAGTTGTATGTAGCCTAGGATTTTTCGTTCAACTAGTGTAAGAAAAGCTACGGCTAGAAGAATGGGGATAATAAGTGTTAAGATGTTGAGTATAAACATTTTGTTAAGGAGAGGATTTGAATCTCTGAGTATAAAGGTTTAAGTTTTACGCAATTACCGGGCTCTGCCACCTTAACTGGGCCCTTTTCTAGGGCAGGTATTGTTTGTGAGGTCAATTGAGATAAAGTCATTGATTGATTTAAGGCGCTTTGTTGAAGTTGGCCTTATTTCTCTTGTCCTTTCGTACTGGGAGAAATACATAACAGATAGAAACCGACCTGGATTACTCCGGTCTGAACTCAGATCACGTAGGACTTTAATCGTTGAACAAACGAACCTTTGATAGCGGTTGCACCATCGGGGTGTCCTGATCCAACATCGAGGTCGTAAACCCTATTGTCGATATTGGACTCTTGAATAGGATTGCGCTGTTATCCCTAGGGTAACTTGTTCCGTTGATCAAGTCTTTGGATCAATAAACGATAGTTTGATTTGACTTGTGGGTCTAGTCTTTAAAATCGTTCGGAGGATTTTTTGTTCTCCGAGGTCACCCCAACCAAAACTGCTAGTCCATAAAGAGTGTTGTTATCCCTTAATGGTTAAGTTTATTTTCTTTGGACTAGTTAGTTAAAGCTCCATAGGGTCTTCTCGTCTTGTTGGTTTATTCCCGCCTCTTCACGGGAAGGTCAATTTCACTGATTGGAAGTAAGAGACAGTAAAACCCTCGTGTGGC
>NW_026292175.1:95000-124964 GCF_023091745.1 Budorcas taxicolor | reverse complement strand
CTAGGACGCCGACTCCATCCCCACCCTCGAATCACCCTGGATCCACCAGGGCTGGACCCCGGCATCGGTCGGTCGGTCGGTCGGTCGGTGCGTGCGTGCGTCCGTGCGTGCGTCCGTGCGTGCGTCCGTGCGTCCGTGCGTGCGTGCGTGCGTGCGTCCGTGCGTGCGTGCGTGCGTGCGTGCGTGCGTCGGTGGGTGCGGGCGTGCGGTCAAGAATGCTCCCCCTCCCCCACCCCCGTCCGTCTGTCCGTCCGTGCGTCCGTCGTACCTCGCCCAGAGACGTTCCCGAGAAGTGTTGGCGTGTCCCGCTTTCCTGTCCACGTCGGTGACGGAGCGGAGAAACTGCGCCCTAGGATGGGCCCCCCCCCCCCCCCGTCTGGCAGCGAGTCCCTGCTGGTCTCCCTCGGAGCTTCTATGCTGCGGCCGGCTCTCTGGACAGTGGGTTGGCTGTCGGGCGCCACCTGCCTGTCGGTCGCTTTTTGAGATGGCCCTGCGGGGGGACCACGGGTGGAGCGGGCCGGGCCGGGCCGGCGAACTCTTGAATGCCCTGGGGCTGTGGAAGGAGGCTGTGTGGGAGCGGCACCTTGGGCCAGAGGTCCATGGGGAGCCATTTGGGCTTTGTTGCTTGGGATGGGATATCTCCTTTGGGGAAACTGGATGGATTTGGAGAACAGCTACGGGAACCCCAGGGAGGTGACTTTTGGGGGGCTTGTCTCCCCTGGCATGGGGGGAGATCTTCCTTCTCCCGCCAAGGATTTCAAACAGAGCCACGACAGATCACGCGGATCCACTTGCTCCAGTCAGGTTCAGGGGCAGAACGCGAGGACCCAGGCTGGCCTGGGGACAGCGAGTCGCGAACCCCGCCCCCCCCCCCCCCCCGAAACTCGGAACACTCCCCTGTCTGCCTGGCCGAAGACAAGTGCTGGCTGGTGGGGGCACACTCACATTTCGTGGGAGTGGTCTTGATCGCGGAGGTGCTGAATGAGCTCAGAAAACACAAGCAGATGATGCGGGATATCCGTCCGTGCACGTGATCCTTTGCCTGACTGGATCTGTCTCTGCCCGCCCACCACACACACCACACGCAGACCCCACCCCCCACACACACCATGCCCGTACCACACACCCACTGCGTCGTCCTTTGCCTGGCTGCGACTCTCTGCCTCTGTCTCTGCCCGCACCACCCACAGGAACACCCTACACACCACACGCATACCCGCACACACACCCCGCCTGCACCCAGCGCGTGCACACACACATCCCGGACCACCACCACCCCCCCCCCCCCGCCACACACACACACACGCACACATACCCCCAGCCCGTACGCACCCGGCCCGCACACGCCACACACCACACACCACACACTCCCCCCCCCCCCCCCCGCCGCGCTCTCCCATACACGCACATACACACACACTGCATTGTCCTTGGCCTGGCTGTGGCTGTCTCCCCCTCCTCTGGCTCTGCGCACACACCACATGCGTAGCCGCACACACCCCCCCACCCCCCGCCCATAAACCTCCCCACCCCCGCACACACCACGCCCCCACACATACCCCGCCTCCCCCACCTATCCCGCACCCCCGCCCCCCCCCCACACTGCCTTGTCCTTTGCCTAGCTGTGTCTCTGTGCTACCCACCCTCCACCACACCCACACCCACAGGCGCACCGCACACCACACGCATACCCGCACACACACCCCGCCTGCACACAGTGCACACACACGTCCCGACCCCAGACACACGCACACCCAGCCCGTTTGCACCCCGCCCACGCTTGCCACACACCGCACACTCCTCCCTTCCCGCCCCAGCCACCCCCCTCCCCGCCCCACTGCGTTCTCCTTGGCCTGGCTGTGACTCTCCCCCTCTCCTCTGTCTCTGCCCACACACCACATGCGTAGACACACACACCCTGCCCCGCCCATAAAACCCCCCACCCCCGCACACACCACGCCCCCACACATACCCCGCCCCCCCACCTCTCCCGCACACCCCCCCCCCCACACACACACACACTGCACTGTCCTTTGCCTAGCTGTGTCTCTGTGCCACGCCGCCCCTCCCCGGGACACCCACAACCACAGGTGCACCCTACACGCCACACGCATACCCGCACACACACCCCGCCTACACACAGCACACACACACATCCCGAACCCAGACACACACACACACACACACACACACACACACCCCGCCCTCACACGCCACACACCACACACTCCCCCCATCCACCACACACACACACACACACAGACACACACACACACACACACACTGCGTTGTCCTTGGCCTGGCTGTGACGCTCCCCCTCTCCTCTTCCCTCGCTCTGCCCACACGCCACACGCTGAGGCCACACGCACCCAGCCCCGCTTCCAACGCCACACCCACCCCCCGCCCATAAACACCCCGAGACGACGGCACACGACACGCCCGCGCACACATCCCGCTCCCCCACCCCTCCCGCACGCCCCCTCGCCCCCCCCACTCTCCCCACCCCACCCCCCACACACACTCTGCCTTGTCCTTTGCCTAGCTGTGTCTCTGGGGAGAAATAAGTATGAACCTTTCAGATGAATCATGGGAACCTTGAGTGACATCAATGCCTTTCTTGATTGGAACTCACGACACCCCCACCCTACGGGAATGCAACTTTATCCGGAGGGTGGTGCCTGGTTTAAGAAAAAACACCCCTGGAAAACATGAGTGGTTTGGGGATCAGAAGAGAGCATCCTCACATGGCAGCAGGCCTCGTGGCCAGAAGATGAAGGAAAACCCCTAAGACCTTCCTTGGATGGAAAGCACCTGATTTTGAGCAAGGTCAGGATTGCTGACCCCCGCGTGACTCTGGATTCATCCCTATGTGTAACCAAAGGTTAGAAGCAAGCCTAAAAAACAAAGAAATGGGATCCGTTTCTGGAAAGACGGATTCCCCTGGGTCGTTTCTCTCTTGCTCCCCGTTTTTCTGGCTGAATTCCCATCTGCAGCATGGATGTGATGCCACGTAAACCAAGGGGTTCAGCCTCTTTCTCGCCACTGATATTTCCTACGACGCTATCCGTTTCTAATCTCTCTGTATATCTTATCATGAATTAAGTTTTTTCCTAGGACGCCGATTCCATCCCCACCCTCGAATCACCCTGGATCCACCAGGGCTGGACCCCGGCATCGGTCGGTCGGTCGGTCGGTCGGTGCGTCCGTGCGTGCATGCGTGCGTGCGTGCGTGCGTGCGTGCGTCGGTGGGTGCGGGCGTGCGGTCAAGAATGCTCCCCCTCCCCCACCCCCGTCCGTCTGTCCATCCGTGCGTCCGTCGTACCTCGCCCAGAGACGTTCCCGAGAAGTGTTGGCGTGTCCCGCTTTCCTGTCCACGTCGGTGACGGAGCGGAGAAACTGCGCCCTAGGATGGGCCCCCCCCCCCCCTGTCTGGCAGCGAGTCCCTGCTGGTCTCCCTCGGAGCTTCTATGCTGCGGCCGGCTCTCTGGACAGTGGGTTGGCTGTCGGGCGCCACCTGCCTGTCGGTCGCTTTTTGAGATGGCCCTGCGGGGGGACCACGGGTGGAGCGGGCCGGGCCGGGCCGGCGAACTCTTGAATGCCCTGGGGCTGTGGAAGGAGGCTGTGTGGGAGCGGCACCTTGGGCCAGAGGTCCATGGGGAGCCATTTGGGCTTTGTTGCTTGGGATGGGATATCTCCTTTGGGGAAACTGGATGGATTTGGAGAACAGCTACGGGAACCCCAGGGAGGTGACTTTTGGGGGGCTTGTCTCCCCTGGCATGGGGGGAGATCTTCCTTCTCCCGCCAAGGATTTCAAACAGAGCCACGACAGATCACGCGGATCCACTTGCTCCAGTCAGGTTCAGGGGCAGAACTCGAGGACCCAGGCTGGCCTGGGGACAGCGAGTCGCGAACCCCGCCCCCCCCCCCCCCCCCGAAACTCGGAACACTCCCCTGTCTGCCTGGCCGAAGACAAGTGCTGGCTGGTGGGGGCACACTCACATTTCGTGGGAGTGGTCTTGATCGCGGAGGTGCTGAATGAGCTCAGAAAACACAAGCAGATGATGTGGGATATCCGTCCGTGCACGTGATCCTTTGCCTGACTGGATCTGTCTCTGCCCGCCCACCACACACACCACACGCAGACCCCACCCCCCACACACACCATGCCCGTACCACACACCCACTGCGTCGTCCTTTGCCTGGCTGCGACTCTCTGCCCCTGTCTCTGCCCGCACCACCCACAGGAACACCCTACACACCACACGCATACCCGCACACACACCCCGCCTGCACCCAGCGCGTGCACACACACATCCCGGACCACCACCACCCCCCCCCCCCCCGCCACACACACACACACGCACACATACCCCCAGCCCGTACGCACCCGGCCCGCACACGCCACACACCACACACCACACACTCCCCCCCCCCCCCACCCGCCGCGCTCTCCCATACACGCACATACACACACACTGCATTGTCCTTGGCCTGGCTGTGGCTGTCTCCCCCTCCTCTGGCTCTGCGCACACACCACATGCGTAGCCGCACACACCCCCCCCCCCCCGCCCATAAACCTCCCCACCCCCGCACACACCACGCCCCCACACATACCCCGCCTCCCCCACCTATCCCGCACCCCCGCCCCCTCCCCACACTGCCTTGTCCTTTGCCTAGCTGTGTCTCTGTGCTACCCACCCTCCACCACACCCACACCCACAGGCGCACCGCACACCACACGCATACCCGCACACACACCCCGCCTGCACACAGTGCACACACACGTCCCGACCCCAGACACACGCACACCCAGCCCGTTTGCACCCCGCCCACGCTTGCCACACACCGCACACTCCTCCCTTCCCGCCCCAGCCACCCCCCTCCCCCCCCACTGCGTTCTCCTTGGCCTGGCTGTGACTCTCCCCCTCTCCTCTGTCTCTGCCCACACACCACATGCGTAGACACACACACCCCGCCCCGCCCCCAGCGCCACACACACCTGCCCGTCCATAAAACCCCCCACCCACGCACACCCCACGCCCCCACACATACCCCGCCCCCCCACCTCTCCCGCACACCCCCCCCCCCACACACACACTGCACTGTCCTTTGCCTAGCTGTGTCTCTGTGCCACGCCACCCCTCCCCGGGACACCCACAACCACAGGTGCACCCTACACGCCACACGCATACCGGCACACACACCCGCCTACACACAGCACACACACACATCCCGAACCCAGACACACACACACACACACACACACACACACACACACACCCCGCCCTCACACGCCACACACCACACACTCCCCCCATCCACCACACACACACACACACAGACACACACACACACACACTGCGTTGTCCTTGGCCTGGCTGTGACGCTCCCCCTCTCCTCTTCCCTCGCTCTGCCCACACGCCACACGCTGAGGCCACACGCACCCAGCCCCGCTTCCAACGCCACACCCACCCCCCGCCCATAAACACCCCGAGACGACGGCACACGACACGCCCGCGCACACATCCCGCTCCCCCACCCCTCCCGCACGCCCCCTCGCCCCCCCCACTCTCCCCACCCCACCCCCCACACACACTCTGCCTTGTCCTTTGCCTAGCTGTGTCTCTGGGGAGAAATAAGTATGAACCTTTCAGATGAATCATGGGAACCTTGAGTGACATCAATGCCTTTCTTGATTGGAACTCACGACACCCTCACCCTACGGGAATGCAACTTTATCCGGAGGGTGGTGCCTGGTTTAAGAAAAAACACCCCTGGAAAACATGAGTGGTTTGGGGATCAGAAGAGAGCATCCTCACATGGCAGCAGGCCTCGTGGCCAGAAGATGAAGGAAAACCCCTAAGACCTTCCTTGGACGGAAAGCACCTGATTTTGAGCAAGGTCAGGATTGCTGACCCCCGCGTGACTCTGGATTCATCCCTATGTGTAACCAAAGGTTAGAAGCAAGCCTAAAAAACAAAGAAATGGGATCCGTTTCTGGAAAGACGGATTCCCCTGGGTCGTTTCTCTCTTGCTCCCCGTTTTTCTGGCTGAATTCCCATCTGCAGCATGGATGTGATGCCACGTAAACCAAGGGGTTCAGCCTCTTTCTCGCCACTGATATTTCCTACGACGCTATCCGTTTCTAATCTCTCTGTATATCTTATCATGAATTAAGTTTTTTCCTAGGACGCCGATTCCATCCCCACCCTCGAATCACCCTGGATCCACCAGGGCTGGACCCCGGCGTCAGCCGGTCGCTCGGTCGGTCGGTCGGTCGGTGCGTGCGTGCGTGCGTGCGTGCGTGCGTGCGTGCGTGCGTCGGTGGGTGCGGGCGTGCGGTCAAGAATGCTCCCCCTCTCCCACCCCCGTCCGTCTGTCCGTCCGTGCGTCCGTCGTACCTCGCCCAGAGACGTTCCCGAGAAGTGTTGGCGTGTCCCGCTTTCCTGTCCACGTCGGTGACGGAGCGGAGAAACTGCGCCCTAGGATGGGCCCCCCCCCCCCCCCCGTCTGGCAGCGAGTCCCTGCTGGTCTCCCTCGGAGCTTCTATGCTGCGGCCGGCTCTCTGGACAGTGGGTTGGCTGTCGGGCGCCACCTGCCTGTCGGTCGCTTTTTGAGATGGCCCTGCGGGGGGACCACGGGTGGAGCGGGCCGGGCCGGGCCGGCGAACTCTTGAATGCCCTGGGGCTGTGGAAGGAGGCTGTGTGGGAGCGGCACCTTGGGCCAGAGGTCCATGGGGAGCCATTTGGGCTTTGTTGCTTGGGATGGGATATCTCCTTTGGGGAAACTGGATGGATTTGGAGAACAGCTACGGGAACCCCAGGGAGGTGACTTTTGGGGGGCTTGTCTCCCCTGGCATGGGGGGAGATCTTCCTTCTCCCGCCAAGGATTTCAAACAGAGCCACGACAGATCACGCGGATCCACTTGCTCCAGTCAGGTTCAGGGGCAGAACGCGAGGACCCAGGCTGGCCTGGGGACAGCGAGTCGCGAACCCCGCCCCCCCCCCCCCCCCGAAACTCGGAACACTCCCCTGTCTGCCTGGCCGAAGACAAGTGCTGGCTGGTGGGGGCACACTCACATTTCGTGGGAGTGGTCTTGATCGCGGAGGTGCTGAATGAGCTCAGAAAACACAAGCAGATGATGTGGGATATCCGTCCGTGCACGTGATCCTTTGCCTGACTGGATCTGTCTCTGCCCGCCCACCACACACACCACACGCAGACCCCACCCCCCACACACACCATGCCCGTACCACACACCCACTGCGTCGTCCTTTGCCTGGCTGCGACTCTCTGCCTCTGTCTCTGCCCGCACCACCCACAGGAACACCCTACACACCACACGCATACCCGCACACACACCCCGCCTGCACCCAGCGCGTGCACACACACATCCCGGACCACCACCCCCCCCCCCCGCCACACACACACACACGCACACATACCCCCAGCCCGTACGCACCCGGCCCGCACACGCCACACACCACACACCACACACTCCCCCCCCCCCCCCGCCGCGCTCTCCCATACACACACATACACACACACTGCATTGTCCTTGGCCTGGCTGTGTCTCTGTGCTACCCACCCTCCACCACACCCACACCCACAGGCGCACCGCACACCACACGCATACCCGCACATACACCCCGCCTGCACACAGTGCACACACACGTCCCGACCCCAGACACACACACACACCCAGCCGGTTCGCACCCCGCCCGCACACGCCCCACACCGCACGCTCCTCCCCTCCCCCTCCCGCCCCCCCCCCCCACTACGTTGTCCTTGGCCCGGCTGTGACTCTCCGCCTCGCCTCTTTCTCTGCCCACACACCACATGCTGAGGCCACACCCCCCCCCCCCCCGCCCATAAACACCCCTCGACAAGGGCACACGACACGCTCGCGCACACAACATCCTGCCCCCCCACCCCTCCCGCACGCCCCCTCGCCCCGCCCCCCCCCACCCCCCCACACACACACTGCCTTGTCCTTTGCCTAGCTGTGTCTCTGGGCCTCTGTCTCTGCGCCACCACCCCTCGCACCCACAGGCCACACCCACACCCACACCCACACCCACAGCGGCACCCTACACACCACACCCATACCCGCACACACACCCCGCCTGCACACAGCGCACACACACATCCCGAACCCAGACACACACACACACACACACCCAGCCCGCCGGCACACGCCACACACCACAAACTCCCCCCTCCCCTTCCCCCTCCCCTTCCCCCTCCCCCCCCCCCCACACACTGCGTTGTCCTTGGCCTGGCTGTGACTGTCCCCCCCTCCTCTGTCTCTGCCCACACACCACATGCGTAGCCACACTCCCCGCCCCGCCCACCCCCCGCCCCCAGCGCCACACACACACACATCCGCCCATAAACACCCCACGCCCGCACACCCCACGCCCCCACACATACTCTGCCCCCCACCTCTCCCGCACCCACCCCCCCCACACACACACTGCACTGTCCTTTGCCTAGCTGTGTCTCTGTGCCACGCCGCCCCTCCCCGGGACACCCGCAACCACAGGTGCACCCTACACGCCACAGGCATACCCGCACACACACCCCGCCTACACACAGCGCACACACACATCCCGAACCCAGACACACACACACACACACACACACACACACACACACACACTGCGTTGTCCTTGGCCTGGCTGTGACGCTCCCCCTCTCCTCTTCCCTCGCTCTGCCCACACACCACACGCTGAGGCCACACACACCCAGCCGGGCTTCCAACGCCACACCCAGCCCCCCCGCCCATAAACACCCTGCGACGATCGCACACGACACGCCCGAACACACATCCCACCCCCCCCCACCCCTCCTGCAAGCCGCCTCGCGCCCCCGAACCCCCCAACTCCCCCCCCCCCCCACGCCACTGCGTTGTCCTTTGCCTAGCTGTGTCTCTGGGCCTCTGTCTCTGCGCCACCACCCCTCGCACCCACAGGCCACACCCACACCCACACCCACAGCGGCACCCTACACACCACACGCATACCCGCACACACACCCCGCCTGCACACCGCGCACACACACATCCCGACCCCAGACACATACACACACACACGCAGCCCGTTCACACCCCGCTCGCACAGGCCACACACCACACACTCCCCCCTACCCCCTGCACACACACACACTGCGCTGTCCTTTGCCTGGCTGTGTCTCTGGGCCACTGTCTCTGCACGCCCCACCCCCTTCCGGCCACGCCCACACCCACTGGCGCATCCCACACGCACACACCCATGGTGCCCACCCGACACACACTCGGCCTCACGTGGAACCTATACACACACCACACTCATGACCCACCCCCCCCCACCCCCCACCCCCCCCCCCCCCCACACACACCCACACCCACGCAGCACCACCTGGGCATGCCCCAGACACACCACCACACACCGCCTCCTGCCGGGGTCCAGCCCCGTTGGATCCAGGGAATTCGAAGGCGGGGAAGGCGTTGGCGTCCTTGGATAAATACATATTTAACGACAGAGATACAGAGAGATTAGAAACGGATCGTGTCGTAGGAAAATGAGTGGAGGAAAAGAGGCTGAAGAACTTGGAATTCAGCCAGAGAAACGGGGAGCAAGAAAGAAGCGACATGGGGGTATCGGTCTTTCCGGAGACGGATCCGATGTCTTTCGTGTTGGGTTTGCTTCTATCCCTTTTGTGACATACAGGGATGACTACAGAGTCACGTGGGGGTCAGGAGTCCCGACCTTTCTCAAAATCAGGTGCTTCACATAAATGTACGGAAAAGAAAAAGGTCTTAGGGATATGACATCATCTTCTGGCCGTGAGGCCTGCTGACACGTGACGATCCTTTCTTTCTGATCCCCAAAACACTTCTGTGTTCCAAGGGTGTTTTTCCTTAAACCAGGCACCACCCTCCAGATAAAGTGACATTCCTGTAGGCTGAGGGTGTCGTGAGTTCCAATCGAGAAAGGAATGGATCGAACCCAAAGTTCACGTGATTCGTCTGAAAGGTGAATCCTTATGTCTCCCCTATGCTAGTTATATTCACTCGAAGGGCAGGGAATATGGAGATGCAGCAGCAACCCTCAGCCCAACACAGGAAAATCCTTTCCCCAATGTTGCCCTGAAGGTCTCTTGAGTCTGAAGAGAGTGATCGAGGGACATGTGTGCCTTGCAAGGACGCAGGGATTGATCACAGAGGACAGGGATCTATTCCAAAAGAGAACCTGCGTTCACTCGAAAAGTCTAGTATTGCTCCCCTGAAAAACGACTCGACTTCCTTTTCTATATTCCGACGACGTGGACCCATAGATTCCCAGGCGCCTAAGGATATGGAGGCCTGGCGGCAATCGTGGACTCGACCGTGAGAAAAGCCCTGTGCTCGTGAAGACTCTCCAAAGACTCCCAGACTCTCTGTGCTGTTTACGGTGGAGAGGTCGTCGACACTCGTGTGCGTCGTGGCGGGAGTGTGGATGACCCTGTCACGCGAGCTAGTCTGTCAGCAGAGAGGTTTGACCTGAGACGCCCTTGTCACACCCGGGGCCGGGAAGGAGCCGTCACGATTGGCCCGACACGTGAAAAACCCTTCACCCACGGCACTCCTAACCAACCCGCTAGACTCGTCATTTCTAGGTAGACTCTGGCTTTGGGGGTCGATGCTCGGGAACAGGGGGTTTCCTGAGGCTTGATCACGCCTTGGCGTACGCCCAGCCTCCTTCCTCATGACCCTCGCCGTGGGCGGACTTCCTCACGCTGGCCCCCGACAGCCTCCCCCCGCCCCCTCCGCCCCCACTGTGTGCGTTCCTGTCCCTCTCTTTCTCTTTCCCTTCCTCACCATCCCTCTGCCCCTCCCTCCCCTCCCTCCACCTGCACAGGACAGGGTGCCTTTCAGACGAGTCTGCCTGGTGTGCGGACACCCTTGACATGACGATCGCTACGGTCTGACCCGTCACGCCTGTAACCTGGGGCGGCGGGGTGGGGTGGTGGTCAAACATGCTTGGGACGCTAGGGATAGCTTTCTCTGTGGAAGGTGGAAGCCTCCCTTCCGTCCCTCGCCGCAGACAAGCAAACGGACCGCAACGGAAAGCGATGGTGTTTGCCACTTGGGGCATCCCTTCCACGGTCTCTACTGATTGACACGCCACCCACTTCACCGAGCCGATCGTAGGAGCCTTCACCCAGAGCTCTTGCGAAAGTCTTCAGAACGGTCAGTCTTCCAGTCCCCCGCCATCATCGGGCGAGGTGTAGAGGACCGATGGGAAAGCTTGAGGAATGACTTCTTTCATGGCGTTGGGTGAACTGAGGAATAGGATGCTAAAGTGGATGCCTGGCTTCTTGAGGAAAAAAGGATTGGGGGCGGGGAGGAGCAGGCGGTCCACTCAGGAGGTCGGGTTGAACGTGTACACATACACTGTACGTCAGGACAATCCACGAGCACCGGGATCCTATGCCAGCACAGGAAAGTAGACGCATGACTTTGCATGAACCTCTGAGGGAAAAGAATCTGAACACCTGAAACGGGCATGACTGTAACGCGCCTCCCCGCGCGCCCCCCCCCTCCCCCCGCCCATACTTCATTTCTGCCATAAGGGTGGTGTCATGTGCGTATCTGAGGTGATTGATATTTCTCCCGGCAGTCTTGACTCCAGCTTGCGCTTCATCCAGCCCAGCGTTTCTCATGATGTGTACTCAGCCTGTAGGTTAAATAAGCAGGGTGGCGATAGACAGCCTTGATGGACTCCTGTCCCTATTTGGAACCAGCCCGTTGGGTTTCCGTGTCTAGTTCTAACTGTAGCTTCCTGACCTGCAGACATACAGATTCCTCCTTTTTTTTTTTTTTTTTTTTTTAAATTCCCTGACCTGAGTGAAAAGCGACAGAGACAGAGAGAAGACAGAGGGAGGGACGGACGGACGGACGGACGGAGGGACGGACGGACGGACGGGCGGGCGGGCGGGCGGGCGGGAAAAAGACAGAAAGTAAAATAAAATAATGAAAGGGCCTATACCGTTCCACCTGTTGCTTTCCAGATACAAAGAGAACACAGAGGACCGAAAGGACACAATGTTGAAAATGCGAATTTGGAAAGACGGACATCCCCTTGGCCCCTTCGTACAACACCCCTGTCGGCAGAAGGGAATCCTTTCTCTTTTTCTCTCCATCTGGTCCTTCCAGACTTCGGAAACTCTCGGTGCAGGATTCTTATCTCCTTGGCGATCGTGATTGCCACAGGTTCCTTAGGGGCCCAGAGGGTGTTTCTGAGAAACGCGGGTACACACTCCTGGAGACCCGGCTTCCATCCCTGGGCCGGGAAGGCCTCCTGGAGTAGGACATGGCAACCCGCTCCAGGACCCGACCCTGACGTCTAGAAATCAGTCTCCTGGACTGCCTCTCCCTCCGCCGACTGGTGTCTCGAATCCGCTCCAGGGATGAACCTGTGTGTTTCCTTGGTTTCCCTACAAGTGCCTCTGAGGGGAAAGAAAATACCCGATTGCGTGCACCCCAGGCCTGCTTTCCCGGACCCGTCCATCGACATCACGGCCTCCTGTAGAGGAGATACGATCGCTGAGTCAATGAACGGAGGATCTGTGCTCAGAAACTCTTTCCACGACATGGAGGCCCTACTAACTAACCTATTTCGTCCTTCCCTCCTTCTGGGTTTTTTTTTTTTTTTTTCCCCTCCTTTCTTTCCTTTTTTTCCCCTTTTCCTCTCACGTCCATGCACAGGCACACGCACATGCACAACGTGCCGTCTCTCACGTACACGTGTACGTACGTGCACGCACTCACGCACACAGACACCAGCTCAGCTTTTCCTAGGTTCCAGGCAAGTGACAGAGGAGGGAACACTGCTAGGGTTCGGAGTAGGCCGCCGTCCCCACCCCGCTCCAGCCCACCGCACGTGAACCTCCGTGCCCGATGGAGTGTTTTGGATTCAAGTGACTACAGAGCCGGCCGGCGCCAGAGGAACGCTCTGCCCCTCCCTCCTTTTCTGTCTCTCTGAAGGCTGAAAGAGATGGGAATCCCAGACCGCCTGCCCTGCCTCTTGAGAAATCCGTATGCAGGTCAGGAAGCAACAGTTAGAACTGGACATGGAGCGACAGACTGGGTTCCAGATTGGGAAAGGAGGACGTCGAGGCTGTATATTGTCACCCTGCTTATTTCACTTCTATGCAGAGGACATCATGAGAAACGCTGGGCTGGAAGAAACACAAGCTGGACTCAAGATGGCCGGGAGAAATATCGATCACCTCAGATATGCAGATGACACCACCCTTATGGCAGAGAGGGAAGAGGAGCTCAAAAGCCTCTTGAGGAAAGTGAAAGAGGAGAGTGCAAACGTTGGCCTCAAGCTCAACATTCAGAAAACGAAGATCATGGCATCCGGTCCCATCATTTCGTGGGAAATAGATGGGGAACCAGTGGAAACAGGGTCAGACTTTATTTTGGGGGGGGAGGGGGGGGGGCTCCAGAATCACTGCAGATGGTGACTGTAGCCATGACATTAAAAGACGCTGACTCCTTGGAAGAAAAGTGATGACCGACCTAGATAGCATCTTCAAAAGCAGTGACGAGACTTTGCCGACTAAGGTCCGTTTAGTCGAGGCGATGGTTTTCCCTTGCTCGTGTATGGATGTGAGAGCTGGACTGTGAAGGAGGCTGAGCGCCGAAGAATGGAGGCTTTTGAACTGTGGTGTTGGAGAAGACTCTTGAGAGTCCCGTGGACTGCAAGGAGACCCAACCGGTCCATTCTGAAGGAGTTCAGCCCTGGGATTTCTTTGGAAGGAATGACGCGAACGCTGACACTCCAGGACTTCGGCCACCTCCTGAGAAGAGTGGACTCGTTGGAAAAAAAGCTCTGATGCTGGGAGGGATCGGGCGCAGGAGGAGAAGGGGACGACAGAGGATGAGATGGCTGGATGGCATCACGGACTCGATGGCCGTGAGTCTGAGTGAACTCCGGGAGATGGTGATGAACAGGGAGGCCTGGCGTGCTGCGATTCGTGGGGTCGCAAAGAGTCGGACACGACTGAGCGACTGAACGGAACGGAACTGGAGGCAGGCAGGAATGAAAACCTCCTCCCACGGAGGGGAAGCTGTCAAGGGACGATGGCTGCTTCGACGCGCGTCCGTGATCCTCGCACGCGTGAGCGGGGTTTCCTGGGTGACAAAAAAGGAGGAGACTCCTTTGGCCTGACGCGAGGCGAGTTTGTCCCTCGGCCTCCCTCCCCACCCCCCAGCCCCCTTCCTCCGCACGGTGCCCAAAGGGGCAGTCTCAAGGTGGAGAAATGGAATGGGGGGATGGGGATGGGGATGGGGATGGGGACGGGAGGAGGGGTGGGTGGGGCGGATCACCATTCAATGGCGAGAAGCTCGAGGCGAAGTCAAAGGCTCTGACTTGACTGGAACGCTTTCTGCATTTGAATGAAGCTATCGGACGAGGCCCTGCAGGGGGAGGGTGGGGGAGGGTGGCGGTGGGGCCCACAGACAATAGCCCCTGCCTGCCTGCCTGCCTGCCTGCCTGCCTGCCTGCCTGCCTTGCCTGCAGGCCGGCCTGCGGGGCTGAGGAGGCCGTCTGGCGGCGGCGGGGTCACGCTCCCGACTCCTGCAGCTCAACTCGATCCCTTCAAGGAAACTCCTGGGGTGACTCCTGTCCAGGGACTCATCCAAATGGGCCTGTTTCTGAAAAAGGCCCGAGTCACAGCTGTGACCGATTCTGTGGATCTCTTGACCCATGGATTGACCTGCACCCTCCCTCCCATCCTGTCAGATCCTTTGGACACGCTTGAAGAGGTCTTTGGCCTCGGCCCAGAAAACAGGCCAAGATAAACAAAAACGTTTTGGTCTTTGTGGGTTTTTTTTTTTTTTTTTTTTTGAACAGGGCGAAAACGGTGCATGGCCGTGGATTGGAGAGAAACCTGCACGCCTTGCTCGCGCGCGCCTGAAGGCAGGGAGTACTCAGCGGGATAGAAATGACATTCAGAAATGAACCATTTACACTTGGCGACTGTGCCAGAACAAATAGTTACACCAAACTTTTACAAAGTGCTGTGATTTCCTTCTGGGAGCTTTCAGACCCCTCTCTATTGACCTTTAAGTCGACCATCAGTGTGTTCTCCTTCTCACTGCGTCAAAGCCCCTGCTCCCATCAGAACCTCACTGAGATCTGCGATTTCCACCCAGTGGACAGAGTCATCACACGCTTAGCTCCACCCAGCTCGTCAGCGTGGACGGGCACGTGCGTGGGTGGGTGCGTGGACGCGTGAGTGCGTGGGCGCGTGGGCAGGTGGGTGGGTGGGTGCGTGGCTGGGTGCCTGCGTGCGTGCGTGCGTACGTGCGTGCATGCGTGGGTGGGTGCGTCCGTGCGTGCGTGCGTGCGTCCCTGTGCCTTTCACCTTTCAGATGATGAACCCCGCCCCCTCACCTCTCCCGCCCCTCCGCCCCCCCCCACACACTGCCTTGTCCTTTGCCTAGCTGTGTCTCTGCGCCACCCACCCTCCACCACACCCACACCCACAGGCGCACCGCACACCACACGCATACCCGCACACACACCCCGCCTGCACACAGTGCACACACACGTCCCGACCCCAGACACACGCACACCCAGCCCGTTTGCACCCCGCCCACGCTTGCCACACACCGCACACTCCTCCCTTCCCGCCCCAGCCACCCCCCTCCCCCCCCACTGCGTTCTCCTTGGCCTGGCTGTGACTCTCCCCCTCTCCTCTGTCTCTGCCCACACACCACATGCGTAGACACACACACCCCGCCCCGCCCCCAGCGCCACACACACCTGCCCGCCCGCCCATAAAACCCCCCACCCCCGCACACACCACGCCCCCACACATACCCCGCCCCCCAACCTCTCCCGCACACCCCCCCCCACACACACACACGCTGCACTGTCCTTTGCCTAGCTGTGTCTCTGGGCCTCTGTCTCTGCGCCACCACCCCTCGCACCCACAGGCCACACCCACACCCACACCCACAGCGGCACCCTACACACCACACGCATACCCGCACACACACCCCGCCTGCACACCGCGCACACACACATCCCGACCCCAGACACACACACACACACACACAGCCCGTTCACACCCCGCTCGCACAGGCCACACACCACACACTCCCCCCTACCCCCTGCACACACACACACTGCGCTGTCCTTTGCCTGGCTGTGTCTCTGGGCCACTGTCTCTGCACGCCCCACCCCCTTCCGGCCACGCCCACACCCACTGGCGCATCCCACACGCACACACCCATGGTGCCCACCCGACACACACTCGGCCTCACGTGGAACCTATACACACACCACACTCATGACCCACCCCACCCCACCCCCCACCCCCCCCCCCCCCCACACACACACCCACACCCACGCAGCACCACCTGGGCATGCCCCAGACACACCACCACACACCGCCTCCTGCCGGGGTCCAGCCCCGTTGGATCCAGGGAATTCGAAGGCGGGGACGGCGTTGGCGTCCTTGGATAAATACATATTTAACGACAGAGATACAGAGAGATTAGAAACGGATCGTGTCGTAGGAAAATGAGTGGAGGAAAAGAGGCTGAAGAACTTGGAATTCAGCCAGAGAAACGGGGAGCAAGAAAGAAGCGACATGGGGGTATCGGTCTTTCCGGAGACGGATCCGATGTCTTTCGTGTTGGGTTTGCTTCTATCCCTTTTGTGACATACAGGGATGACTACAGAGTCACGTGGGGGTCAGGAGTCCCGACCTTTCTCAAAATCAGGTGCTTCACATAAATGTACGGAAAAGAAAAAGGTCTTAGGGATATGACATCATCTTCTGGCCGTGAGGCCTGCTGACACGTGACGATCCTTTCTTTCTGATCCCCAAAACACTTCTGTGTTCCAAGGGTGTTTTTCCTTAAACCAGGCACCACCCTCCAGATAAAGTGACATTCCTGTAGGCTGAGGGTGTCGTGAGTTCCAATCGAGAAAGGAATGGATCGAACCCAAAGTTCACGTGATTCGTCTGAAAGGTGAATCCTTATGTCTCCCCTATGCTAGTTATATTCACTCGAAGGGCAGGGAATATGGAGATGCAGCAGCAACCCTCAGCCCAACACAGGAAAATCCTTTCCCCAATGTTGCCCTGAAGGTCTCTTGAGTCTGAAGAGAGTGATCGAGGGACATGTGTGCCTAGCAAGGACGCAGGGATTGATCACAGAGGACAGGGATCTATTCCAAAAGAGAACCTGCGTTCACTCGAAAAGTCTAGTATTGCTCCCCTGAAAAACGACTCGACTTCCTTTTCTATATTCCGACGACGTGGACCCATAGATTCCCAGGCGCCTAAGGATATGGAGGCCTGGCGGCAATCGTGGACTCGACCGTGAGAAAAGCCCTGTGCTCGTGAAGACTCTCCAAAGACTCCCAGAGAGGTTTGACCTGAGATGCCCTTGTCACACCCGGGGCCGGGAAGGAGCCGTCACGATCGGCCCGACACGTGAAAAACCCTTCACCCACGGCATTCCTAACCAACCCACTAGACTCGTCATTTCTAGGTAGACTCTGGCTTTGGGGGTAGATGCTCGGGAACAGGGGGTTTCCTGAGGCTTGATCACGCCTTGGCGTACGCCAAGCCTCCTTCCTCATGACCTTTGCCATGGGCGGAGTTCCTCACGCTGGCCCCGGCAATCACAAGCAGACATGTTGTGTCTAACTGTGTGATACTTTTTGTCTGGAAACTTTTTCAAGACCGTTTCCTAAATGGATTGGAGAGAAACCTGCTCCCCTCGCGCGCCTGAAGGCAGGGAGTTCTCAGCGGGACAGAACCTGCCTTCACGTCTCAGGGGGACCGGGACGGTCCCCTCACCTCGTGCACCCCCAACCCCGAGCCCAGTCCCGTCCCCTCCCCACCCCACCCACCCACCCGCCCACACACACACACACACACACACACACGCGCGCGCGCGCACCCGGAACCGGCTCCCACCCCCATCTCCCCCACCTCACACCCCCCACCCCCACCCCACCCCACCCCTCCCCGGCGACGAGGGGGGCCCGGGGAGGGATGGCTGTCTCAGCCCTGGTGCTGGGATGTCATTTGGGGAACCGCTCTAGGCCGAGATGCCAGCTTGCTGCCCTGCTGCTTGGTGTCCGTCTCCATCAGCCATGTCCCCGAAAGGCACGTGAGCTCATGGACAACAGAGAGCGCACCCAGAAAACACCAAAGGGTCCTCCTGAACCCAACACGGCCATGGGTATGGATCCACGTAGAGGTCGTCGATCTCCCCATGGGATGCGTGAATAGGATCCACACAGACTCGATCGTGCCTCCGCTTCGATGGGCTGCCCTATCCGGAGAGATCGTGTGGGTCAGCGAGCGAGCAAACACGGAAGGGAACAAAACCAAAAACCGCAGCCAAGTCGAGGGAGTGCTGAGCCCGAGGAACTCGCCGATCCCGTGGCGTCATTTGCCGTACCCAGCCTTTCTCGATGGCAGAGAGAGATGTGGCGTGGATCCCCGTGTGGGTCGTTCGTGCCCGGAACCACGCAACGGATAGTGATCATGTCTCATTCGAATCCTCTCTCAAAAGATAAACCAGGTCTCTTGTTCCCATGATGGAATGGTATCTTTGAATGCAAAAGGGGATGACATGTGACAGGAAAATCAAAGTGGAATCGGCATCGCCAAGAGAGCGCCCCAAAATAGAGAAGGGGAAGGCCATGGAGGAAGAGGTCTGTGTCTCAGTCTGGAAACTCGGAGCACCTCCTGGGGAACAGAGTCCTCCGGATCCTCGAGACAGTGTTCCCGACATTCGAGACCCCTATCACACACACCCTCCCCTTTCCCTACCTCACTTGTGACAGCCTATCGACCCTGGAAGAAGAGACAGTTCCTTGTTTGCATGACAGTCCATCATCATTGCTCTCGGGTCGCTTTACAACCTCACGGAGTTTCAGCTTTCTAAGCCCCCGACTCTTTCCTGGGGAACGTTCCCCCGGTTTTTATTCAAACCTGTGTCCCTGCATGGCCATATCGAAGACCCCCAAATAAAGCTTTCTTTTTCTTTCTTTCTTTCTTTTCCCTTTTTTTTTTTTTTTTGGCGCAGCCGATACCGACTCTTCACGGAAAGACAAGAAAACTAGGGGATTTTATGTGTTTAATTTCCAGGCGTATTGAAATATCATTTCCTTCGTGAAGGACATATGACATCCTTCGTTCTCATGTGTACAGAATGGGGACAAGAGGCACCTGTACGTTGCGAAAGAATAATGACCGCCCAGGCGGTAGCTCATAGCTTTCTCACAGCCCACGCAGATCACGACTGGACGTGAAAGAGAGCGGAGTCACTCGGTCGTGTTCGACTCTTTGCGACCCCACGGACTGTCGCCTACCAGGCTCCTCCATCCGTGGACAGTTCCAGGCAAGAATCCTAGAGTGGGTTGCCATTTCCTTCTGCCATTGGACGGGAGGAGAATGATTCATGTCCACTGTCATGGCAACTTTCTCAGATGATCATGCTGCTGCTGCTGCTGCTGCTGCTGCTGCTGCTGCTGCGTCGCTTCAGTCGTGTCCGAATCTGTGCGACCCCACAGACGGTAGCCCACCGGGCACCCCCGTCCCTGGGATTCTCCAGGCAAGAACACTGCAGCGGGTTGCCATGTCCTTCTCCAAGGCGTGAAAGTGAAAAGTGGAAGGGAAGTCGCTCAGTCGCGTCCAACTGTGAGCGACCCCCGTGGACTGCGGCCCACCAGGCTCCTCCCGTCCATGGGATTTTCCGGGCAAGAGGACTGCAGTGGGGCGCCATGGCCTTCTCCGAATAGTATCATACGATAAGAATAATGCTGTTCATTAGAATCACCGTGCTCGTTGTGACGTGTGCAGTATAGATGTACCTTATCCGTGAAGTCGTTTTTTTTTTTTTTTTCTCTCCCCCTTCCATCAATGCAATATCTTCCCATGCCTCCCTCCCCCAGCCGCTCTGTGATGATTGTTTTCTTTCTTTCTTTCTTTCTTTTTTTTTTTTGATGGCCATCATGGCATGTAAGTGGCATGAGAAAGTCTTTTTCTTTCTCTACCTGACTCATTCATTGGGCATCACGCCCTAAGTCACATCCATGCTCTCACCAGAGAAGAATGTGTTCGTTCCTGTGGCTCCGTGGGACATCTATGTCTACCTATCGATCGATCTCTCTCTGGATCGTGTGTCTTCTTTCCCTCTTCTTCCCTTGATGGACACTCGGGCTGTTTCCCTCTCTTGACCCGTGTGACGGATGCTGCCGTGGACGTGGGAGCGCAGATCTCTCTCTGAGGGTTAGATCCGGTGTCTCTTTTCTTTAGATGTCTCCCCAGAAGTGAGAGTGTAGGAAAGATCGATCACGTCTCGCCCACGACTCTTTTTCGAAGTCCTTCTGAGGGGATCCGGGGAATGAGCCTTTCTCTTCCGATAGACGCCGTTGGCATCCAGTGCGACCGCACACGTCTTAGGGAATACGGCGGCGACCGCGACGACAACCCAAACGCTCCCGCGAACGCGATGGTGCCCGAGGGTGTGTCCGCAGGACGACTCCCCGGTGCCAGCTTTCCACGTCGTCCACAAGCCCCCTGCGGTCGTCGGCAAGTCGTTCCCTCCACACGGAACCAGGGTTTTCGTGGGCCGGGGTTGCCCGGGTGCCAGTCGATCCCCAGATGAATGGAGCGATGCCAGACTCCTTGGGGCACAGAGCAGAGATACGTGGAATTCTTTCCACGAGACGAGTGCGATGAGAAGAGAAGAACGATGCGAAGTGGTGCCTGGGGAGCCAGAAAGAGTCGAACAGGAAAGAAAACACGTCAGACGAGAGGGGAGAAGGATTCAAAGCGAGTGGAGCACAATGGGGGAGACGGGCCCAGAAGAGGCGAGCAGATGCTGGGGGCACAGCACGCCCGGACCCGCGAGCCTGCAGGGAGCCCCGAGAGGGATGGCCGTCCACTGTCTGCAGGTCCGCGTGGGCCGATCTCCAGAGCCCGGACTGGGAAGGACTTCTTCACGGGAACGGGCATGCTCACGGTCCCCACGGGTCACGTCTCCACTGGGCTCTCCGCACTGTAGGGAGAGCTTCCCACCCTTCCGATGGCACGGTGAGCTGCGGTTTCTCGATCTCATCGACCGCAGAGTCAGCGAGCTTCCCGAGGGATAGGACGAGGTATTGGCCGACGGCATCCCACCCTAGACCCCGTATTGCTTTCCAATCACGGGATGTCTTTGACTTCTGTGGGGGTGTGCTGTGTCTTCACTGCTGTGCGAGCCGTTCTCTCTCCGTGGAGGAGGGGGCCGCTCTGCGCCTGTGTGTCTGGGCTTCTCGTGGCTGTGGTTCCTCTTGGGGAGCGTGGGCACTGGGGCACGTGGGCTTCGGTGGCTGCTGGGTGTGGGCTCAGCGCTCGCAGTGGCCAGGATCGAGAGCACAGATTCCATCGGCGAGGCCTATGGGCTTCGTGGCTCTGTAGCACGTGGGATCTTCCCGGGCCGGGGATGAAACCCGTGTTTCCTGCGTGGGCACGGGACGGTTTCCTACGGAGCCGCCGGGGAAGCCCCAGTCCCAAACTCGAGATGGATATCCTGACGTCCCCCGCTTGGGATGGGAGAGTTTCTGAACGATCAGGCCCGGAAAAGGGATCGCATCGTGACGGGTTGACCTTCGTTTCTCACAAACCGGCAGGCACCCTTGCTGCTTCTTGAAGTGTCCTAGAGAAGAAGACATCGGATTCCACATGAGATCAGCTTCTTTGACTAGCGATGGCACAACGGCCACGACAAGGGGGATGGATACACACAACAGTTGGTTTCTTTTGGACGATGAGCCCCCCTCTGTGTGTGTGTGTGTGTGTGTGTGTGTGTGTGAGAGAGAGAGAGAGAGAGAGAGAGAGAGAGAGAGAGAGAGAGAGAGAGATGCCTTCGTGGTTCTAAAGCAAGAAGCACTGAGGAGTGAAGACATTCTTGAACTCACATAGTTTCCTTCATTTCAGTCGTGATGGTCCAGTGATTTTGGAGGACGACATGGAATGTTTCAGGGTAGATGCTTTTCGAAGGCTGTGAGGGGACCTCCCTGGCTGGTGGTCCAGTGGTGAAGGATCCACCTGCCGATGAGGCGGGGGGACGGGGTGTTTTCCACCGAACCCCTGATCCGGGACGATGCCACAGGGCTCCGGGCAGGTTCGACACAAACCTACAGAACGGACGGTGCCAGGCGTGAAGGCGAGGGCACACGGCCCGGGGACTCTGGACGAGGATGACTGACGCGGACGGACACTGCCGTCTCCGTCTCCGTGGAGGTGGGTTGTGGCCAGCCAGCACGCTCCTCTGGGGCAGGCTGTTCCTAGGACCGTTGGGGAGCGTGCGCGTGCATGGGAGGAGCAGGGGAGCTGAGGGAACTCTCTATCCTCTCTGCTCCACGGGGCCCCCGGAACCCTCATCGGCTCAAAGAGAGGATTCGTCCCCGTGGAAAGACAGACCCGCACGCGAGTGAACCTCATTTCTGCTTCCCTTGGCTTCCGAAAGCGTGACGGTCAGGTTCATGCAACTCTCTGGATGTCTGTTCTTCCCGAGATCCCGGCCTACTCGCTGGAAGGACACGAGGAGCCGGATGAGATCTCCCTCTGCACGGCGGCGGCTCCAGCGTGCGCACGTTTCGGTGGCTACGGCTTGTGGACATCGCACCGAGAGCCGAAGCCCCGGTGTGACAGACGCCTGTTTCCACGATGGGTGAACGGTTCTCAGTGCGGGAAGCCCAATTCTTGCCCCTGCCTGTTCGATCTGCAGGGCCTCTGCAGAGAACAAACGTGCCCCATCTCATGACCGATCCCCTTTTCGGAGCCAGCCCGGTGCGTCCTCTGTTTCCCGGGCCACAGGCACACACTGGCACTGGGGAGTTGTGTCGTTGTTCCTCCTCCTCCTCCTCCTCCTCCCCCTCCCTGCCCCCACCCTTCCCCCCGCACGCAGGCTCCCCCACACCCCCGCCTGGCCCCGGCCCGTCCGGGTCTCCCCCACCCGCAGAAAAGGCCAGGAAACACATGGTCCCAGGACGACGCAGTCGAGAGACAGCGGCGGTCCCCTGGGATGCGGGGAGGAGACGCCTGAGCGTACCTGGGCCGACACCGCCACCGTGTGGGGCGAGAGGCCGGTGCGAGGAGAGCTCACGGGTTCCGAGGAGGAGGAAGAGGAGCAGGGGGGAGAGAGGGAGGCGGGGGTGGAGGGGAGGGCCGGGCTGAAGCTGTCTCAGGGCGAGGACGCGGAAGACAACGTTCCCCTTCAGAAGGGCGCTCCGAAGAGAGCGTTCCGGCCGGACCTCGAGAGCACCTTCAAGCTGGGAGCGGGGTGGGGTGGGGGAGGGAGTCATCCGGACGCAGGCAAGACACCGGGCGCAGAAGGCGAGGCCGACTCTTGGCCAAAGGGAATCGGATGCTTTTCTGTCCATGGGTTCCACCCTCAGACTCTCACGGGGAATCCAGCCAGCCAGCCAGCCAGCCACCATCGTGTCGCTCCTTTTCTGTTCTCTACGTGTTTCATGGCGAGTGAGTGAGAGAGTCTTTCGATGGTTTGCTAGGATGTGGGAATGTCGTGGGACCGTGGTCCTTGTCAGCCGTGGATGAACAGAACGGCTTCAGCTTTCGGGGTGATCCTGAACTCCCACGCCGAGGCAGGCAGGCCCGTGTGTCCCTGTGTGCCGGAGGACACCGTGCTACCTACCCACAGCTTGATCTCGGACTGAACGCGAGCACCGTGGGGAGGGTGTTCGTGGGTTGGCTTCATTTCCTTTCCCGATGGCGCTCACCTGACCGTCCTGTCCACTCTTTGGATCCTTGATCTCCCCCTCCCCCTCGAGGCCTTTTCTTTCTCCTCCTCCTGCTCCCCGTCCTCCTACTCACCCTAGTTTCTCTCCCCGCCTCCCCACTCCCCGCCCCTCCACACACACACACGCGAGTCCCACTCTTCTCAAATGGACCTCTGACTGACTGCCAACGTTTTCTTTCGCCTTCTTTCCTTCCTCCCGTCCTGCTTCCTTTCCTTTTTTTTTTTTTTCTTCCCCCTTCGTGTTTTGTTCCCCCGTTCCTTTTCAGCTGTACCGACGACGGTTTCGAGTGTAGCGCGTGACACAGCGATCACCAGGATACATCTAGTGAGGGACCGTCCGTCACCACTGGGCGTCACGGCAGATGACATCCGGGGTCATGGCGTGCCCGCGACTCACGGCTTTCCTGAGGGGAAGGTGGCGCCGCGTCATCCGTCTCCCTCATTCTCTCCCCCACCCCACCCCCCGCCACCGTGTCCCCCGCTCCTTCCTCCGGCCACCCCTCACGTGTTCCGTGGTGGTATCTTAGGAGCCTGTTTCTCTTTGGTTCTGTTGTGTTCACGGTGCATCGTTTGGTAGGTGCTGCGTGGAAACGACGGCTCTGAGGTATTTCGTGGAGCATAATCCCCTCTAAAGGTCTCTCCAAGTTCCTGCAGACTGTGAGATTTCATTCCCTTCTGGTGGTTGAGTCCCATTCCTCTGTGTGTGTGTGTGTGTGTGTGTGTGTGTGTGTGTGTGTGTGTGTGTGTGTGTGAGTGAATAGACACAGGCGTAGGCACACAGACAGAGAGCTCTCTCCTTCTGTGTGTACGGATGTCTACCTAGGTATGGGGGTCGATCCCACACATACACACGTCCGTATCTTCTTTGTCCCCTCCGTGGGCACTCCGTGGAGTGGCTGGGTTGGGTCGAAGGGGGACTCTTTGGTGGAGTGTTCCGAGGGAATCGCAGGACTCTTTTCCCTAGGGATGTGGTTTCTCTCTCTGGGAGGCCCCAGGGGATGAGATGTGATCTCTCCGAGTCCGCCCACATGTTCCTCAGCGGCAGCAAAGACGCGTTCGATCGATCAGGAGCCACTGTCTTCTGATGTGTCGAACTTGCTGTCGCGATTGCGATTCCAGCTCCTGGGCCTTTCCCCTCCGAATGAGAAGGATCATTGTCCAGACAGACGCCCCGGGATGCTTCCGTGAGCCCGCCCCCACCCCCGGCAGCCCCAGCCCAGCCCAGCCCGGCCCAGCCCAGCCCTGCCGCTGATGTGTTTTCTACCTTGTGCTTCTGGGTGTCTGTCTGTTCTCCCTTTCTTTGGAAGGAAGGTGTCTGCTCGGGCCCCCTGCCTGCCTGCCCACTTCGCTCATCGGGGGTCGTTTCCCTTTGGGAGGCTGAGTTGTCTGACGCCTTGATCCGTTGTGGACAGAAAAGCCCCTTTTGCAATATGCTTGCGCTTTCCCCGTATATACCACACACACACACACACACACACACACACACACACACACACACACGGATGTGTGTTTCCGTCCGTGTGTGTCTGTGAGTA
Source organism: Budorcas taxicolor (assembly GCF_023091745.1). Lineage (NCBI taxonomy): Eukaryota > Metazoa > Chordata > Mammalia > Artiodactyla > Bovidae > Budorcas > Budorcas taxicolor. The sequence continues at coordinate 99,614 of NW_026292175.1, read as the reverse complement.
TCCATATGTACATAGATACACCTATAGATACTCACACGCGCGCACGTACACATCTACACAGACACGTGGGTATCTGTGCACAGAGGCACATGGACACGGACTTCTAGGGACGTGTGTGTATACACACGCACGTTCGCATATGCGTTGACGTGTGTGCGCATCTATGCCCATGCATCTGCGTATAGGCACTCTAGACGCACCCGTGCACCTGTACGTGCGTACGTGCACGCATGTCTACTTCTACAGACCTGTGTGTATATCGACACATAGACACTCGCACGTCTGTGCGGACCTCTGTACGCGAGACGTAGACGTCTATGGATGTGTCCGTATGTGCGTATGCATGTGTGCATACACACACGCGGAGAGATGCGTCTAGGGAAGCATGCACGGACGTGTACGCATATACGTGCACCCACACCTGTGTGTCTACATCACACGTACACACACGTGTGCATCTGTATGTGTTGACACGTCCGCCTTTCTTTGTATGTATGTGTCTATGGATACCGACGTCTCTGCACATGTGAGCGTGTGTATTCGTGCCTGTGTGTATCCGTGTACGTCTGTGTATATATGCCTGTGTCTACGTGTAGACACGCAAGCATACACGCACAGTAGAGACGCCTAGGCATCCACGTGCGCACACAGACACATGCGTGTATGTGAGCATGCCCTTCGAACGTGTTTGTTGATACCCATGTGTGCGCGTATATATAGACGCGAATACGCGTGCGTATACATATGGACACGCGTCTAGGCACATGTGCATGCGTTCTCGCTCTCTCGCCCCCCTCCCCCTCCCCTCCCCTCCCCTCCCCTCCCCTCCCCTCCCCTCCCCCTCCCCCTCCCCCTCCCCTCACCCTCCCCCTCCCCCTCCCCCTCCCCCTCTCTCTGACTTTTCAGCAGCCGGAGCAGTTCTATGACTTGACTTTGCTGCCTGGTGGTTTTGTTTCATTTCCTTTCTGATCTACTTCAAAAAGTTATTGATTCATGTAACTGGCTGTTGTCCTGGAACACGGGGTTTATTTAGTGGATCCCTATTGACTCGGTCCGGTCCTCCTCAGCTCCACGCCCCCCAGCCCCACCCCCCACCCCCCACCCCCGCCCCTCCCAACCCCCACTCCTGCAGCCCTGCCACCCCAGACCTCCCGCCCGCCCTCCCGCCCGCCTGCCATTCTGGTGTTTGTGGCCAGTTCAGTTCTTTGGAAATCCATGTTCTCCTGACCTCAAGGGCACTTTCCCCACCCACCGGCGCGTGCTCGGGTGTGTGGTCTTCGGACTCTGTCGCGGTCTCTACCCAGGTTGAGTTGTGTCTTCTCTTGTTGGGGGTTCCGAGTGTGTCTCCTCCTTTTTCTTTGTTGCTCCTGGGCTTGCGTGTCTGTGTCTGCTTTCCAAAGTCCTGCTTTGTTCTCCGAGCAGCGCTCGCCTGGTTTCGCTTTGCCGGCCCCTCCCTCCCTCCCTCCCTCCCTCCCTCCCTCTCTCTCTCTTGCGGGGGAGGGGGGCCGGGGGAGTCTGCGATGCCGCTGGTGCCCCTCTCTCCGCCGAGCCCCCACCGCCCGCCGGCGTCTCCGTGGAATGTCCCCCCCAGCACCCCGGAATCGCGTGGGGGAGTGAGTCTCCTCCGTGGCAGCCTCCTGAGGAGACCCTTCCCAGCGTCTCTCCCTTCCTCTGCGGCCGGGGTCGCGTCGCGTCGCGTCGCTCGGCGGCGGAGGCTCCGGGCCGAGCTCGGGCGTCTGGGCGGCCGGCGCGGTGGCGTCCCCGGCGGCCGGCGACAGCGACACGTCCTCGGGACGTTCGAGTCGCTTGTCGGGAGCCACCTGGCGGCCGCTTGGATATTGTCCCTCCCCTCTGGAGCTTCGGCGAGGCCTTTCAGGAGGATTGTGACTCAGCCTCTGGGCCCGAGGCAGAGCTCTCAGACACCGGCGACGCTGGCGGCGACAGTCCCGGTGGCGCCGAGGCCTGGGGACAGTCCCGCTGTCGCCGGAGATTGGTTCTCTAGGTTTCCGAGGAGGGTGACCGTCGCGGCGCACCGGAGCCGGCTTGCGGGGCGGCCTGACCGGGTCGACCAGCATCTCCCCGTGCCCCCGTGCCCCTGCGGCCGCGGAGACGGACCGCCCGGACCCTGCCTGGGCCGGGCCGCCGCGGTGGGCGGGGAGAGGGTCTTCCCTGCCCGGAGCGCCTGGACTCGGGCTCGGCGGTCCGGACTCCTCCTGGGCCGCCCTCAGGAGCGTGTGCTTCGCCCTCGGCCCCGCTCCGGAGGTGGGGACCGGCCCAGACGGTGGCTTGGAGGTCGCCGGAGGGCGCGCCTGGGTCCGGGCCCTCGGGTCCCTTCTGCCCGGGGTGTTTTCCGCGTCGCACTCCGGAGGCGGGGACCCGAGGGTTGACCGGGGGAGGCGCGTGTGCGGTCCCCCCCGTGGGGTCCGGTCGCCCGAGGCGTCTCCCGGCACACGTGCTTTTTCTCTGTCAAAGTCCTGACGGGTCCGGAGACGTGGATGGACCGGACCCTGCTTCCGCGGGTGGCCGGGGAGGGCGCGCTCGACCCTTCAGCGTGCCCTCGTGGGTCTCGGTCGTCGGACGCGACTTTGGCTCACCCCTCTCCGACTCTCTGAATCCCAGTCGGGAGGTGGGGACCGGCTCGGGCCGTCCTGGATGCCCCGTCTGGGACGGTCTGGGCCCCGGGCGCGGTCCCTGGTCGGGGCCCGCTCGTCTCGTGGGAAGCGCCTCGCTGACGGTTCTGTCTTCTGTTTTCCTTTGGCACATCGAAGCCAAATCCCCGTTCGGAGACTCGGACGGACCGGTACCCCTACCCGGGTGGACGGAGCGGGGAGGGCGTCCTCGGCCAGCTCCCCTCCCCCCCCCCCCACCTTGGTGTCCGCGGCCCCGCTTTGGCCACCACGCGCCCCCTCCCCCCTCCCGGTCGACCAGATGACCCCCCCCGCCCCCAAGAGAGCTCGGGGCCTGGTGTTTATGGGGCAGCGTTGGGGACAGGTGGCCGGGACAAGGTTCCGGGGGCCCTCTCTGCGAGTCGTAGATGGGCTCCGCTGTCGGCTGGTGTCATTTCGTCGCCCTTAATAGGCCTTTTTTGCCACCAGGTAAGTGCTGACACGGTCTCCTTTGGTGTCTGCCACCGAGGACTGTGGGTCTCTGGACGCACGCGGGGCTCTGGGTTTCTGGGCCGCCAGCTGGTGCCCGGTTCGGCCCTTGCCGCTGGAGCCGCCCGCCTGGGCCTGTGCGCCGGCTCCTGTGTGGTGTCGTCTGGCTGACCCGACCCTTGGTGCCACCTCCGGTCTCTGGGCGACCCGAGGGTGGCGGGGCGGGGTGGCGCGGCGCGTGGGTCTTCTACCCTGGGCGTCCCTCACCCCCGCTGTGGGCACCTGGTGGCGGCTGGGACGACCCCCGCCCTGTGGGCTCCGTGCCACGTGTCAGGCGTTCTCCTCTCGGGGTCGTCGGCTGCTCTCGCCTGAGGCGAGGTGGGGGGGGACGGAGGTTGCCGGCGAGGCTGAAAGCGGGCCCCTCTGGTGACTGTCCTCACCGTGCCTCCCCCCGCTCCACCTTGGCTCAATGGATCGATGTGGTGTGGTCGTGTTCTCCCGGGCCGAGCCTAAGCCGTGCCAGACGAGGGACGGGCGTTCCCAGTGAGCGCGTCCGCTCTTCTCGGTCTGTCCGCGGGGCCCCTCGCTTGTCTTCTCCCCCCCCACCCCCCCCCCCCGCTGCCCATCAGGGAGGGTGAGGAGGAAGGCAGGGGTTGGGTGTGGCCTCTGGCCCTGATCTTCGGTCTCCTGTCCTTTGCCTCGGGGCGTCAGTGGGGGCCGTTGGTCTTCTGACACCGCAGATTGCTCTCGCTTCGCCTTCTCGGCGTGTGCCCGGCGAGCGGCCCTCCCTGTGGCGGGGAGGGCTGTGCCGCCGCCGCCACGCTGCGCACCCCACGCGGGTGTGTGAGCGTGCCTCGCGTGACCCTCGGTGGTGCCCCTGGAGCGCTCCAGGTCGTCCCTCAGGTGCCTGAGGCCGAGTGGTGGTGTCGTTTCCCTTAACCCGGTGTCCCCCTCGGGTCCGCGCCACGGTGGCGTGTGTGTCCCGTTGAGTGGCTCTCTTCGGGGGACGGGGGGTCGAGGCGGTAGGGAGAGGCGTGCCTGTTCCCCTCGTCGTGGAGGCCTTCCTTGGCGGATGAGGCCTCGCAGGGGGCGGGACGCGGGCTCTGCTCTGGCCCTGACCGCGCACACGCTCCTGCGCGGTGGTCCGCTTCCCTGTACCGCAGACCCCTCCCGCCCAGCTGAGGACTGGTGGCTGGTGGGAGCGCCTCCGTGGGCCCGAAGGCGACACGGTCCGGGTGAGGGACGGCGCGCCCTCGGTGAGAACGCCTTCTCTAGCGATCCGAGAGGGAGCCTTGGGGTACCGGACCCCCCAGCCGCTGCCCCTCCCGAGTGCGCAGTGGCCACCGTGGCGACTGCCAGAGCACGTGGGCAGAGCAGAACTCCCCCGCCCTCCGTGGGAGGGGAGGGAGTTGGGTGCGCCGGCCCCGCGGTGGGGCCGTGTGCCGCTCGTTGCCTACCGCGGCCCGCGCCTCCCCCCTCCGAGTCGGGGGAGGGTCCCGCTGGGCCCCGCCGGGCGTCC
>NW_026292175.1:52500-82500 GCF_023091745.1 Budorcas taxicolor | reverse complement strand
GGGTCCACCAGCCGGCCGTACCGCACGCCTCTCTTGACCTCTGGGTTCGTTGTTCAATGGATGTCTTCTCCGGGTTCTAGTTGGCCTCATTGGGCTGAGCCGTCCGATTGACCCGCTCGCTGCCGTGTGCGTTTTCTTTTCAGACGCGTTGAGCTTGTTGCTTCAGGTTATGTGTGTGATGAGTGCATACTTTTGCTTTCTGTTTCATCGCCACAATATCAATGCGTATTTCTTTTTTTCTTTTTATGGAATGCGTGTTTCTACCATGAACGTCTCTGTTTCTTTCTCCCATTGTTGACCGTTAGTTTTGCTGAAGGAGCTGTCCCTCTGTGCGTGGGCGGGCGGCTGGCTCGGAGGGCACGTGGCTCGGCGGCTGGCTGGGCGGGGGCGGGGGCGGGGGGCGCGGGGCGCGCGCCGGGGCGGGGGCGGGGGGCGGGGGGCGGGGGGCGGGGGGCGCGGGGCGCGCGCCGGGGCGGGGTTGGGGGGCGCGGGGCGCGCGCCGGGGCGGGGGCGGGGTTGGGGGGCGCGGGGCGCGCGCCGGGGCGGGGGCGGGGTTGGGGGGCGCGGGGCGCGCGCCGGGGCGGGGCGGGGGCGGGGGCGGGGGCGGGGGCGGGGGGCGGGGGCGGGGGCGGGGGCGGGGGGCCCGGGGCGGGGGCGGGGGCGCGGGGGCCCGGGGCGCGGGGCGGGGGGGCGGGGGCGGGGGGCGCGGGGCGGGGGGGCGGGGGCGGGGGGCGCGGGGCGGGGGGGCGGGGGCGGGGGGCGCGGGGCGGGGGCGGGGGCGGGGGGGCGCGGGGCGGGGGCGGGGGGCGGGGGCGGGGAGCGCGCCGGGGCGGGGGAGGGGGGCGGGGGAGGGGGGCGGGGGGCGCGGGGCGCGCGCCGGGGCGGGGGCGGGGGGCGGGGGGCGGGGGGGCGCGGGGCGCGCGCCGGGGCGGGGGCGGGGGGCGGGGGCGCGGGGCGCGCGCCGGGGCGGGGGCGGGGGGGCGCGGGGCGGGGGCGGGGGGCGGGGGCGGGGGGCGGGGGGCGGGGGGCGGGGGCGGAGGCGGGGGGCGGGGGGCGGGGGCGGGGGGCGGGGGGCGCGGGCGGGGGCGGGGGCGGAGAAGTTGTGCGCCTGGGCGGGGGCGGGGGCGGAGAATTTGTGCGCCTGGGCGGGGGCGGGGGCGGAGAATTTGTGCGCCTGGGCGGGGGCGGGGGCGGAGAATTTGTGCGCCTGGCCGGGGGCGCGGGTGCCTGGGTGCGCGCCTGCGTGCTTTGTGTGCGTGGGTGAGTGCGTCCGTCTGTGCCTCCTTGTGCCTTTCACCTTTCATATTATGAACCCCGCCCCCCCACCTCTCCCGCACCCCCGCCCCACCACACACACACACACACACACACACACACACACACAGTGCCTTGTCCTTTGCCTAGCTGTGTGTCTGTGCCACTCCTGCCCCCCTGGGACACCCACAACCACAGGTGCACCGTACACACCACACGCATACCTGTACACACACCCCGCCTGCACACTGCGCACACACACATCCCGACCCCAGACACACACACACCCAGCCGGTTCGCAACACACACCACACACCACACACCACACACTGCCCCCCCCCCCCACCCCACCGCGCTCTCCCATACACACACATACACACACACTGCATTGTCCTTGGCCTGGCTGTGGCTGTCTCCCCCTCCTCTGGCTCTGCGCACACACCACATGCGTAGCCGCACACACCACCCCCCCCCCCCCGCCCATAAACCTCCCCACCCCCGCACACACCACGCCCCCACACAACCCCGCCTCCCCCACCTATCCCGCACCCCCGCCCCACCCCCCCCACACACACTGCCTTGTCCTTTGCCTAGCTGTGTCTCTGGGGAGAAATAAGTATGAACCTTTCAGATGAATCGTGGGAACCTTGAGTGACATCAATGCCTTTCTTGATTGGAACTCACGACACCCCCACCCTACGGGAATGCAACTTTATCCGGAGGGTGGTGCCTGGTTTAAGAAAAAACACCCCTGGAAAACATGAGTGGTTTGGGGATCAGAAGAGAGCATCCTCACATGGCAGCAGGCCTCGTGGCCAGAAGATGAAGGAAAACCCCTAAGACCTTCCTTGGATGGAAAGCACCTGATTTTGAGCAAGGTCAGGATTGCTGACCCCCGCGTGACTCTGGATTCATCCCTATGTGTAACCAAAGGTTAGAAGCAAGCCTAAAAAACAAAGAAATGGGATCCGTTTCTGGAAAGACGGATTCCCCTGGGTCGTTTCTCTCTTGCTCCCCGTTTTTCTGGCTGAATTCCCATCTGCAGCATGGATGTGATGCCACGTAAACCAAGGGGTTCAGCCTCTTTCTCGCCACTGATATTTCCTACGACGCTATCCGTTTCTAATCTCTCTGTATATCTTATCATGAATTAAGTTTTTTCCTAGGACGCCGACTCCATCCCCACCCTCGAATCACCCTGGATCCACCAGGGCTGGACCCCGGCGTCGGTCGGTCGGTCGGTGCGTGCGTGCGTCCGTGCGTGCGTGCGTCCGTGCGTGCGTGCGTGCGTGCGTCCGTGCGTGCGTGCGTGCGTGCGTGCGTCGGTGGGTGCGGGCGTGCGGTCAAGAATGCTCCCCCTCCCCCACCCCCGTCCGTCTGTCCGTCCGTGCGTCCGTCGTACCTCGCCCAGAGACGTTCCCGGGAAGTGTTGGCGTGTCCCGCTTTCCTGTCCACGTCGGTGACGGAGCGGAGAAACTGCGCCCTAGGATGGGCCCCCCCCCCGTCTGGCAGCGAGTCCCTGCTGGTCTCCCTCGGAGCTTCTATGCTGCGGCCGGCTCTCTGGACAGTGGGTTGGCTGTCGGGCGCCACCTGCCTGTCGGTCGCTTTTTGAGATGGCCCTGCGGGGGGACCACGGGTGGAGCGGGCCGGGCCGGGCCGGCGAACTCTTGAATGCCCTGGGGCTGTGGAAGGAGGCTGTGTGGGAGCGGCACCTTGGGCCAGAGGTCCATGGGGAGCCATTTGGGCTTTGTTGCTTGGGATGGGATATCTCCTTTGGGGAAACTGGATGGATTTGGAGAACAGCTACGGGAACCCCAGGGAGGTGACTTTTGGGGGGCTTGTCTCCCCTGGCATGGGGGGAGATCTTCCTTCTCCCGCCAAGGATTTCAAACAGAGCCACGACAGATCACGCGGATCCACTTGCTCCAGTCAGGTTCAGGGGCAGAACGCGAGGACCCAGGCTGGCCTGGGGACAGCGAGTCGCGAACCCCGCCCCCCCGCCCCCCCCCCGAAACTCGGAACACTCCCCTGTCTGCCTGGCCGAAGACAAGTGCTGGCTGGTGGGGGCACACTCACATTTCGTGGGAGTGGTCTTGATCGCGGAGGTGCTGAATGAGCTCAGAAAACACAAGCAGATGATGCGGGATATCCGTCCGTGCACGTGATCCTTTGCCTGACTGGATCTGTCTCTGCCCGCCCACCACACACACCACACGCAGACCCCACCCCCCACACACACCATGCCCGTACCACACACCCACTGCGTCGTCCTTTGCCTGGCTGCGACTCTCTGCCTCTGTCTCTGCCCGCACCACCCACAGGAACACCCTACACACCACACGCATACCCGCACACACACCCCGCCTGCACCCAGCGCGTGCACACACACATCCCGGACCACCACCACCCCCCCCCCCCCGCCACACACACACACACGCACACATACCCCCAGCCCGTACGCACCCGGCCCGCACACGCCACACACCACACACCACACACTCCCCCCCCCCCCCCCGCCGCGCTCTCCCATACACGCACATACACACACACTGCATTGTCCTTGGCCTGGCTGTGGCTGTCTCCCCCTCCTCTGGCTCTGCGCACACACCACATGCGTAGCCGCACACACCCCCCCACCCCCCGCCCATAAACCTCCCCACCCCCGCACACACCACGCCCCCACACATACCCCGCCTCCCCCACCTATCCCGCACCCCCGCCCCCCCCCCACACTGCCTTGTCCTTTGCCTAGCTGTGTCTCTGTGCTACCCACCCTCCACCACACCCACACCCACAGGCGCACCGCACACCACACGCATACCCGCACACACACCCCGCCTGCACACAGTGCACACACACGTCCCGACCCCAGACACACGCACACCCAGCCCGTTTGCACCCCGCCCACGCTTGCCACACACCGCACACTCCTCCCTTCCCGCCCCAGCCACCCCCCTCCCCGCCCCACTGCGTTCTCCTTGGCCTGGCTGTGACTCTCCCCCTCTCCTCTGTCTCTGCCCACACACCACATGCGTAGACACACACACCCCGCCCCGCCCCCAGCGCCACACACACCTGCCCGTCCATAAAACCCCCCACCCACGCACACCCCACGCCCCCACACATACCCCGCCCCCCCACCTCTCCCGCACACCCCCCCCCCCACACACACACTGCACTGTCCTTTGCCTAGCTGTGTCTCTGTGCCACGCCACCCTCCCCGGGACACCCACAACCACAGGTGCACCCTACACGCCACACGCATACCGGCACACACACCCGCCTACACACAGCACACACACACATCCCGAACCCAGACACACACACACACACACACACACACACACACACACACCCCGCCCTCACACGCCACACACCACACACTCCCCCCATCCACCACACACACACACACACAGACACACACACACACACACTGCGTTGTCCTTGGCCTGGCTGTGACGCTCCCCCTCTCCTCTTCCCTCGCTCTGCCCACACGCCACACGCTGAGGCCACACGCACCCAGCCCCGCTTCCAACGCCACACCCACCCCCCGCCCATAAACACCCCGAGACGACGGCACACGACACGCCCGCGCACACATCCCGCTCCCCCACCCCTCCCGCACGCCCCCTCGCCCCCCCCACTCTCCCCACCCCACCCCCCACACACACTCTGCCTTGTCCTTTGCCTAGCTGTGTCTCTGGGGAGAAATAAGTATGAACCTTTCAGATGAATCATGGGAACCTTGAGTGACATCAATGCCTTTCTTGATTGGAACTCACGACACCCTCACCCTACGGGAATGCAACTTTATCCGGAGGGTGGTGCCTGGTTTAAGAAAAAACACCCCTGGAAAACATGAGTGGTTTGGGGATCAGAAGAGAGCATCCTCACATGGCAGCAGGCCTCGTGGCCAGAAGATGAAGGAAAACCCCTAAGACCTTCCTTGGACGGAAAGCACCTGATTTTGAGCAAGGTCAGGATTGCTGACCCCCGCGTGACTCTGGATTCATCCCTATGTGTAACCAAAGGTTAGAAGCAAGCCTAAAAAACAAAGAAATGGGATCCGTTTCTGGAAAGACGGATTCCCCTGGGTCGTTTCTCTCTTGCTCCCCGTTTTTCTGGCTGAATTCCCATCTGCAGCATGGATGTGATGCCACGTAAACCAAGGGGTTCAGCCTCTTTCTCGCCACTGATATTTCCTACGACGCTATCCGTTTCTAATCTCTCTGTATATCTTATCATGAATTAAGTTTTTTCCTAGGACGCCGATTCCATCCCCACCCTCGAATCACCCTGGATCCACCAGGGCTGGACCCCGGCGTCAGCCGGTCGCTCGGTCGGTCGGTCGGTCGGTGCGTGCGTGCGTGCGTGCGTGCGTGCGTGCGTGCGTGCGTCGGTGGGTGCGGGCGTGCGGTCAAGAATGCTCCCCCTCTCCCACCCCCGTCCGTCTGTCCGTCCGTGCGTCCGTCGTACCTCGCCCAGAGACGTTCCCGAGAAGTGTTGGCGTGTCCCGCTTTCCTGTCCACGTCGGTGACGGAGCGGAGAAACTGCGCCCTAGGATGGGCCCCCCCCCCCCCCCCGTCTGGCAGCGAGTCCCTGCTGGTCTCCCTCGGAGCTTCTATGCTGCGGCCGGCTCTCTGGACAGTGGGTTGGCTGTCGGGCGCCACCTGCCTGTCGGTCGCTTTTTGAGATGGCCCTGCGGGGGGACCACGGGTGGAGCGGGCCGGGCCGGGCCGGCGAACTCTTGAATGCCCTGGGGCTGTGGAAGGAGGCTGTGTGGGAGCGGCACCTTGGGCCAGAGGTCCATGGGGAGCCATTTGGGCTTTGTTGCTTGGGATGGGATATCTCCTTTGGGGAAACTGGATGGATTTGGAGAACAGCTACGGGAACCCCAGGGAGGTGACTTTTGGGGGGCTTGTCTCCCCTGGCATGGGGGGAGATCTTCCTTCTCCCGCCAAGGATTTCAAACAGAGCCACGACAGATCACGCGGATCCACTTGCTCCAGTCAGGTTCAGGGGCAGAACGCGAGGACCCAGGCTGGCCTGGGGACAGCGAGTCGCGAACCCCGCCCCCCCCCCCCCCCCGAAACTCGGAACACTCCCCTGTCTGCCTGGCCGAAGACAAGTGCTGGCTGGTGGGGGCACACTCACATTTCGTGGGAGTGGTCTTGATCGCGGAGGTGCTGAATGAGCTCAGAAAACACAAGCAGATGATGTGGGATATCCGTCCGTGCACGTGATCCTTTGCCTGACTGGATCTGTCTCTGCCCGCCCACCACACACACCACACGCAGACCCCACCCCCCACACACACCATGCCCGTACCACACACCCACTGCGTCGTCCTTTGCCTGGCTGCGACTCTCTGCCTCTGTCTCTGCCCGCACCACCCACAGGAACACCCTACACACCACACGCATACCCGCACACACACCCCGCCTGCACCCAGCGCGTGCACACACACATCCCGGACCACCACCCCCCCCCCCGCCACACACACACACACGCACACATACCCCCAGCCCGTACGCACCCGGCCCGCACACGCCACACACCACACACCACACACTCCCCCCCCCCCCCCCCCGCCGCGCTCTCCCATACACACACATACACACACACTGCATTGTCCTTGGCCTGGCTGTGTCTCTGTGCTACCCACCCTCCACCACACCCACACCCACAGGCGCACCGCACACCACACGCATACCCGCACATACACCCCGCCTGCACACAGTGCACACACACGTCCCGACCCCAGACACACACACACACCCAGCCGGTTCGCACCCCGCCCGCACACGCCCCACACCGCACGCTCCTCCCCTCCCCCTCCCGCCCCCCCCCCCCACTACGTTGTCCTTGGCCCGGCTGTGACTCTCCGCCTCGCCTCTGTCTCTGCCCACACACCACATGCTGAGGCCACACCCCCCCCCCCGCCCATAAACACCCCTCGACAAGGGCACACGACACGCTCGCGCACACATCCTGCCCCCCCACCCCTCCCGCACGCCCCCTCGCCCCGCCCCCCCCCACCCCCCCACACACACACTGCCTTGTCCTTTGCCTAGCTGTGTCTCTGGGCCTCTGTCTCTGCGCCACCACCCCTCGCACCCACAGGCCACACCCACACCCACACCCACACCCACAGCGGCACCCTACACACCACACCCATACCCGCACACACACCCCGCCTGCACACAGCGCACACACACATCCCGAACCCAGACACACACACACACACACACCCAGCCCGCCGGCACACGCCACACACCACAAACTCCCCCCTCCCCTTCCCCCTCCCCTTCCCCCTCCCCCCCCCCACACACTGCGTTGTCCTTGGCCTGGCTGTGACTGTCCCCCCCTCCTCTGTCTCTGCCCACACACCACATGCGTAGCCACACTCCCCGCCCCGCCCACCCCCCGCCCCCAGCGCCACACACACACACACCCGCCCATAAACACCCCACGCCCGCACACCCCACGCCCCCACACATACTCTGCCCCCCACCTCTCCCGCACCCACCCCCCCCCACACACACACTGCACTGTCCTTTGCCTAGCTGTGTCTCTGTGCCACGCCGCCCCTCCCCGGGACACCCGCAACCACAGGTGCACCCTACACGCCACAGGCATACCCGCACACACACCCCGCCTACACACAGCGCACACACACATCCCGAACCCAGACACACACACACACACACACACACACACACACACTGCGTTGTCCTTGGCCTGGCTGTGACGCTCCCCCTCTCCTCTTCCCTCGCTCTGCCCACACACCACACGCTGAGGCCACACACACCCAGCCCGGCTTCCAACGCCACACCCAGCCCCCCCGCCCATAAACACCCTGCGACGATCGCACACGACACGCCCGAACACACATCCCACCCCCCCCACCCCTCCTGCAAGCCGCCTCGCGCCCCCGAACCCCCCAACTCCCCCCCCCCCCCCACGCCACTGCGTTGTCCTTTGCCTAGCTGTGTCTCTGGGCCTCTGTCTCTGCGCCACCACCCCTCGCACCCACAGGCCACACCCACACCCACACCCACAGCGGCACCCTACACACCACACGCATACCCGCACACACACCCCGCCTGCACACCGCGCACACACACATCCCGACCCCAGACACATACACACACACACGCAGCCCGTTCACACCCCGCTCGCACAGGCCACACACCACACACTCCCCCCTACCCCCTGCACACACACACACTGCGCTGTCCTTTGCCTGGCTGTGTCTCTGGGCCACTGTCTCTGCACGCCCCACCCCCTTCCGGCCACGCCCACACCCACTGGCGCATCCCACACGCACACACCCATGGTGCCCACCCGACACACACTCGGCCTCACGTGGAACCTATACACACACCACACTCATGACCCACCCCCCCCCACCCCCCACCCCCCCCCCCCCACACACACACCCACACCCACGCAGCACCACCTGGGCATGCCCCAGACACACCACCACACACCGCCTCCTGCCGGGGTCCAGCCCCGTTGGATCCAGGGAATTCGAAGGCGGGGAAGGCGTTGGCGTCCTTGGATAAATACATATTTAACGACAGAGATACAGAGAGATTAGAAACGGATCGTGTCGTAGGAAAATGAGTGGAGGAAAAGAGGCTGAAGAACTTGGAATTCAGCCAGAGAAACGGGGAGCAAGAAAGAAGCGACACGGGGGTATCGGTCTTTCCGGAGACGGATCCGATGTCTTTCGTGTTGGGTTTGCTTCTATCCCTTTTGTGACATACAGGGATGACTACAGAGTCACGTGGGGGTCAGGAGTCCCGACCTTTCTCAAAATCAGGTGCTTCACATAAATGTACGGAAAAGAAAAAGGTCTTAGGGATATGACATCATCTTCTGGCCGTGAGGCCTGCTGACACGTGACGATCCTTTCTTTCTGATCCCCAAAACACTTCTGTGTTCCAAGGGTGTTTTTCCTTAAACCAGGCACCACCCTCCAGATAAAGTGACATTCCTGTAGGCTGAGGGTGTCGTGAGTTCCAATCGAGAAAGGAATGGATCGAACCCAAAGTTCACGTGATTCGTCTGAAAGGTGAATCCTTATGTCTCCCCTATGCTAGTTATATTCACTCGAAGGGCAGGGAATATGGAGATGCAGCAGCAACCCTCAGCCCAACACAGGAAAATCCTTTCCCCAATGTTGCCCTGAAGGTCTCTTGAGTCTGAAGAGAGTGATCGAGGGACATGTGTGCCTTGCAAGGACGCAGGGATTGATCACAGAGGACAGGGATCTATTCCAAAAGAGAACCTGCGTTCACTCGAAAAGTCTAGTATTGCTCCCCTGAAAAACGACTCGACTTCCTTTTCTATATTCCGACGACGTGGACCCATAGATTCCCAGGCGCCTAAGGATATGGAGGCCTGGCGGCAATCGTGGACTCGACCGTGAGAAAAGCCCTGTGCTCGTGAAGACTCTCCAAAGACTCCCAGACTCTCTGTGCTGTTTACGGTGGAGAGGTCGTCGACACTCGTGTGCGTCGTGGCGGGAGTGTGGATGACCCTGTCACGCGAGCTAGTCTGTCAGCAGAGAGGTTTGACCTGAGACGCCCTTGTCACACCCGGGGCCGGGAAGGAGCCGTCACGATCGGCCCGACACGTGAAAAACCCTTCACCCACGGCACTCCTAACCAACCCGCTAGACTCGTCATTTCTAGGTAGACTCTGGCTTTGGGGGTCGATGCTCGGGAACAGGGGGTTTCCTGAGGCTTGATCACGCCTTGGCGTACGCCCAGCCTCCTTCCTCATGACCCTCGCCGTGGGCGGACTTCCTCACGCTGGCCCCCGACAGCCTCCCCCCGCCCCCTCCGCCCCCACTGTGTGCGTTCCTGTCCCTCTCTTTCTCTTTCCCTTCCTCCCCATCCCTCTGCCCCTCCCTCCCCTCCCTCCACCTGCACAGGACAGGGTGCCTTTCAGACGAGTCTGCCTGGTGTGCGGACACCCTTGACATGACGATCGCTACGGTCTGACCCGTCACGCCTGTAACCTGGGGCGGCGGGGTGGGGTGGTGGTCAAACATGCTTGGGACGCTAGGGATAGCTTTCTCTGTGGAAGGTGGAAGCCTCCCTTCCGTCCCTCGCCGCAGACAAGCAAACGGACCGCAACGGAAAGCGATGGTGTTTGCCACTTGGGGCATCCCTTCCACGGTCTCTACTGATTGACACGCCACCCACTTCACCGAGCCGATCGTAGGAGCCTTCACCCAGAGCTCTTGCGAAAGTCTTCAGAACGGTCAGTCTTCCAGTCCCCCGCCATCATCGGGCGAGGTGTAGAGGACCGATGGGAAAGCTTGAGGAATGACTTCTTTCATGGCGTTGGGTGAACTGAGGAATAGGATGCTAAAGTGGATGCCTGGCTTCTTGAGGAAAAAAGGATTGGGGGCGGGGAGGAGCAGGCGGTCCACTCAGGAGGTCGGGTTGAACGTGTACACATACACTGTACGTCAGGACAATCCACGAGCACCGGGATCCTATGCCAGCACAGGAAAGTAGACGCATGACTTTGCATGAACCTCTGAGGGAAAAGAATCTGAACACCTGAAACGGGCATGACTGTAACGCGCCTCCCCGCGCGCCCCCCCCTCCCCCCGCCCATACTTCATTTCTGCCATAAGGGTGGTGTCATGTGCGTATCTGAGGTGATTGATATTTCTCCCGGCAGTCTTGACTCCAGCTTGCGCTTCATCCAGCCCAGCGTTTCTCATGATGTGTACTCAGCCTGTAGGTTAAATAAGCAGGGTGGCGATAGACAGCCTTGATGGACTCCTGTCCCTATTTGGAACCAGCCCGTTGGGTTTCCGTGTCTAGTTCTAACTGTAGCTTCCTGACCTGCAGACATACAGATTCCTCCTTTTTTTTTTTTTAAATTCCCTGACCTGAGTGAAAAGCGACAGAGACAGAGAGAAGACAGAGGGAGGGACGGACGGACGGACGGACGGAGGGACGGACGGACGGACGGGCGGGCGGGCGGGCGGGCGGGAAAAAGACAGAAAGTAAAATAAAATAATGAAAGGGCCTATACCGTTCCACCTGTTGCTTTCCAGATACAAAGAGAACACAGAGGACCGAAAGGACACAATGTTGACAATGCGAATTTGGAAAGACGGACATCCCCTTGGCCCCTTCGTACAACACCCCTGTCGGCAGAAGGGAATCCTTTCTCTTTTTCTCTCCATCTGGTCCTTCCAGACTTCGGAAACTCTCGGTGCAGGATTCTTATCTCCTTGGCGATCGTGATTGCCACAGGTTCCTTAGGGGCCCAGAGGGTGTTTCTGAGAAACGCGGGTACACACTCCTGGAGACCCGGCTTCCATCCCTGGGCCGGGAAGGCCTCCTGGAGTAGGACATGGCAACCCGCTCCAGGACCCGACCCTGACGTCTAGAAATCAGTCTCCTGGACTGCCTCTCCCTCCGCCGACTGGTGTCTCGAATCCGCTCCAGGGATGAACCTGTGTGTTTCCTTGGTTTCCCTACAAGTGCCTCTGAGGGGAAAGAAAATACCCGATTGCGTGCACCCCAGGCCTGCTTTCCCGGACCCGTCCATCGACATCACGGCCTCCTGTAGAGGAGATACGATCGCTGAGTCAATGAACGGAGGATCTGTGCTCAGAAACTCTTTCCACGACATGGAGGCCCTACTAACTAACCTATTTCGTCCTTCCCTCCTTCTGGGTTTTTTTTTTTTTTTTTCCCCTCCTTTCTTTCCTTTTTTTCCCCTTTTCCTCTCACGTCCATGCACAGGCACACGCACATGCACAACGTGCCGTCTCTCACGTACACGTGTACGTACGTGCACGCACTCACGCACACAGACACCAGCTCAGCTTTTCCTAGGTTCCAGGCAAGTGACAGAGGAGGGAACACTGCTAGGGTTCGGAGTAGGCCGCCGTCCCCACCCCGCTCCAGCCCACCGCACGTGAACCTCCGTGCCCGATGGAGTGTTTTGGATTCAAGTGACTACAGAGCCGGCCGGCGCCAGAGGAACGCTCTGCCCCTCCCTCCTTTTCTGTCTCTCTGAAGGCTGAAAGAGATGGGAATCCCAGACCGCCTGCCCTGCCTCTTGAGAAATCCGTATGCAGGTCAGGAAGCAACAGTTAGAACTGGACATGGAGCGACAGACTGGGTTCCAGATTGGGAAAGGAGGACGTCGAGGCTGTATATTGTCACCCTGCTTATTTCACTTCTATGCAGAGGACATCATGAGAAACGCTGGGCTGGAAGAAACACAAGCTGGACTCAAGATGGCCGGGAGAAATATCGATCACCTCAGATATGCAGATGACACCACCCTTATGGCAGAGAGGGAAGAGGAGCTCAAAAGCCTCTTGAGGAAAGTGAAAGAGGAGAGTGCAAACGTTGGCCTCAAGCTCAACATTCAGAAAACGAAGATCATGGCATCCGGTCCCATCATTTCGTGGGAAATAGATGGGGAACCAGTGGAAACAGGGTCAGACTTTATTTTGGGGGGGGAGGGGGGGGGCTCCAGAATCACTGCAGATGGTGACTGTAGCCATGACATTAAAAGACGCTGACTCCTTGGAAGAAAAGTGATGACCGACCTAGATAGCATCTTCAAAAGCAGTGACGAGACTTTGCCGACTAAGGTCCGTTTAGTCGAGGCGATGGTTTTCCCTTGCTCGTGTATGGATGTGAGAGCTGGACTGTGAAGGAGGCTGAGCGCCGAAGAATGGAGGCTTTTGAACTGTGGTGTTGGAGAAGACTCTTGAGAGTCCCGTGGACTGCAAGGAGACCCAACCGGTCCATTCTGAAGGAGTTCAGCCCTGGGATTTCTTTGGAAGGAATGACGCGAACGCTGACACTCCAGGACTTCGGCCACCTCCTGAGAAGAGTGGACTCGTTGGAAAAAAAGCTCTGATGCTGGGAGGGATCGGGCGCAGGAGGAGAAGGGGACGACAGAGGATGAGATGGCTGGATGGCATCACGGACTCGATGGCCGTGAGTCTGAGTGAACTCCGGGAGATGGTGATGAACAGGGAGGCCTGGCGTGCTGCGATTCGTGGGGTCGCAAAGAGTCGGACACGACTGAGCGACTGAACGGAACGGAACTGGAGGCAGGCAGGAATGAAAACCTCCTCCCACGGAGGGGAAGCTGTCAAGGGACGATGGCTGCTTCGACGCGCGTCCGTGATCCTCGCACGCGTGAGCGGGGTTTCCTGGGTGACAAAAAAGGAGGAGACTCCTTTGGCCTGACGCGAGGCGAGTTTGTCCCTCGGCCTCCCTCCCCACCCCCCAGCCCCCTTCCTCCGCACGGTGCCCAAAGGGGCAGTCTCAAGGTGGAGAAATGGAATGGGGGGATGGGGATGGGGATGGGGATGGGGACGGGAGGAGGGGTGGGTGGGGCGGATCACCATTCAATGGCGAGAAGCTCGAGGCGAAGTCAAAGGCTCTGACTTGACTGGAACGCTTTCTGCCTGCATTTGAATGAAGCTATCGGACGAGGCCCTGCAGGGGGAGGGTGGGGGAGGGTGGCGGTGGGGCCCACAGACAATAGCCCCTGCCTGCCTGCCTGCCTGCCTGCCTGCCTGCCTGCCTGCCTTGCCTGCAGGCCGGCCTGCGGGGCTGAGGAGGCCGTCTGGCGGCGGCGGGGTCACGCTCCCGACTCCTGCAGCTCAACTCGATCCCTTCAAGGAAACTCCTGGGGTGACTCCTGTCCAGGGACTCATCCAAATGGGCCTGTTTCTGAAAAAGGCCCGAGTCACAGCTGTGACCGATTCTGTGGATCTCTTGACCCATGGATTGACCTGCACCCTCCCTCCCATCCTGTCAGATCCTTTGGACACGCTTGAAGAGGTCTTTGGCCTCGGCCCAGAAAACAGGCCAAGATAAACAAAAACGTTTTGGTCTTTGTGGGTTTTTTTTTTTTTTTTTTTTGAACAGGGCGAACACGATGCATGGCCGTGGATTGGAGAGAAACCTGCACCCCTTGCTCGCGCGCGCCTGAAGGCAGGGAGTACTCAGCGGGACAGAAATGACATTCAGAAATGAACCATTTACACTTGGCGACTGTGCCAGAACAAATAGTTACACCAAACTTTTACAAAGTGCTGTGATTTCCTTCTGGGAGCTTTCAGACCCCTCTCTATTGACCTTTAAGTCGACCATCAGTGTGTTCTCCTTCTCACTGCGTCAAAGCCCCTGCTCCCATCAGAACCTCACTGAGATCTGCGATTTCCACCCAGTGGACAGAGTCATCACACGCTTAGCTCCACCCAGCTCGTCACACAACAGCGTGGACGGGCACGTGCGTGGGTGGGTGCGTGGACGCGTGCGTGCGTGGGCGCGTGGGCAGGTGGGTGGGTGGGTGCGTGGCTGGGTGCCTGCGTGCGTGCGTGCGTACGTGCGTGCATGCGTGGGTGGGTGCGTCCGTGCGTGCGTGCGTGCGTCCCTGTGCCTTTCACCTTTCAGATGATGAACCCCGCCCCCTCACCTCTCCCGCCCCCCCCGCCCCCCCCCCCACACACTGCCTTGTCCTTTGCCTAGCTGTGTCTCTGCGCCACCCACCCTCCACCACACCCACACCCACAGGCGCACCGCACACCACACGCATACCCGCACACACACCCCGCCTGCACACAGTGCACACACACGTCCCGACCCCAGACACACGCACACCCAGCCCGTTTGCACCCCGCCCACGCTTGCCACACACCGCACACTCCTCCCTTCCCGCCCCAGCCACCCCCCTCCCCCCCCACTGCGTTCTCCTTGGCCTGGCTGTGACTCTCCCCCTCTCCTCTGTCTCTGCCCACACACCACATGCGTAGACACACACACCCCGCCCCGCCCCCAGCGCCACACACACCTGCCCGCCCGCCCATAAAACCCCCCACCCCCGCACACACCACGCCCCCACACATACCCCGCCCCCCCACCTCTCCCGCACACCCCCCCCCCCCACACACACACACACACACGCTGCACTGTCCTTTGCCTAGCTGTGTCTCTGGGCCTCTGTCTCTGCGCCACCACCCCTCGCACCCACAGGCCACACCCACACCCACACCCACAGCGGCACCCTACACACCACACGCATACCCGCACACACACCCCGCCTGCACACCGCGCACACACACATCCCGACCCCAGACACACACACACACACACACGCAGCCCGTTCACACCCCGCTCGCACAGGCCACACACCACACACTCCCCCCTACCCCCTGCACACACACACACTGCGCTGTCCTTTGCCTGGCTGTGTCTCTGGGCCACTGTCTCTGCACGCCCCACCCCCTTCCGGCCACGCCCACACCCACTGGCGCATCCCACACGCACACACCCATGGTGCCCACCCGACACACACTCGGCCTCACGTGGAACCTATACACACACCACACTCATGACCCACCCCACCCCACCCCCCACCCCCCCCCCCCCACACACACACACCCACACCCACGCAGCACCACCTGGGCATGCCCCAGACACACCACCACACACCGCCTCCTGCCGGGGTCCAGCCCCGTTGGATCCAGGGAATTCGAAGGCGGGGACGGCGTTGGCGTCCTTGGATAAATACATATTTAACGACAGAGATACAGAGAGATTAGAAACGGATCGTGTCGTAGGAAAATGAGTGGAGGAAAAGAGGCTGAAGAACTTGGAATTCAGCCAGAGAAACGGGGAGCAAGAAAGAAGCGACATGGGGGTATCGGTCTTTCCGGAGACGGATCCGATGTCTTTCGTGTTGGGTTTGCTTCTATCCCTTTTGTGACATACAGGGATGACTACAGAGTCACGTGGGGGTCAGGAGTCCCGACCTTTCTCAAAATCAGGTGCTTCACATAAATGTACGGAAAAGAAAAAGGTCTTAGGGATATGACATCATCTTCTGGCCGTGAGGCCTGCTGACACGTGACGATCCTTTCTTTCTGATCCCCAAAACACTTCTGTGTTCCAAGGGTGTTTTTCCTTAAACCAGGCACCACCCTCCAGATAAAGTGACATTCCTGTAGGCTGAGGGTGTCGTGAGTTCCAATCGAGAAAGGAATGGATCGAACCCAAAGTTCACGTGATTCGTCTGAAAGGTGAATCCTTATGTCTCCCCTATGCTAGTTATATTCACTCGAAGGGCAGGGAATATGGAGATGCAGCAGCAACCCTCAGCCCAACACAGGAAAATCCTTTCCCCAATGTTGCCCTGAAGGTCTCTTGAGTCTGAAGAGAGTGATCGAGGGACATGTGTGCCTAGCAAGGACGCAGGGATTGATCACAGAGGACAGGGATCTATTCCAAAAGAGAACCTGCGTTCACTCGAAAAGTCTAGTATTGCTCCCCTGAAAAACGACTCGACTTCCTTTTCTATATTCCGACGACGTGGACCCATAGATTCCCAGGCGCCTAAGGATATGGAGGCCTGGCGGCAATCGTGGACTCGACCGTGAGAAAAGCC
Organism: Budorcas taxicolor; assembly: GCF_023091745.1. Lineage (NCBI taxonomy): Eukaryota > Metazoa > Chordata > Mammalia > Artiodactyla > Bovidae > Budorcas > Budorcas taxicolor. The sequence continues at coordinate 65,787 of NW_026292175.1, read as the reverse complement.
CTGTGCTCGTGAAGACTCTCCAAAGACTCCCAGAGAGGTTTGACCTGAGACGCCCTTGTCACACCCGGGGCCGGGAAGGAGCCGTCACGATCGGCCCGACACGTGAAAAGCCCTTCACCCACGGCATTCCTAACCAACCCACTAGACTCGTCATTTCTAGGTAGACTCTGGCTTTGGGGGTAGATGCTCGGGAACAGGGGGTTTCCTGAGGCTTGATCACGCCTTGGCGTACGCCAAGCCTCCTTCCTCATGACCTTTGCCATGGGCGGAGTTCCTCACGCTGGCCCCGGCAATCACAAGCAGACATGTTGTGTCTAACTGTGTGATACTTTTTGTCTGGAAACTTTTTCAAAACCGTTTCCTAAATGGATTGGAGAGAAACCTGCTCCCCTCGCGCGCCTGAAGGCAGGGAGTTCTCAGCGGGACAGAACCTGCCTTCACGTCTCAGGGGGACCGGGACGGTCCCCTCACCTCGTGCGTGCACCCCCAACCCCGAGCCCAGTCCCGTCCCCTCCCCACCCCACCCACCCACCCGCCCACACACACACACACACACACACACGCGCGCGCGCGCGCGCACCCGGAACCGGCTCCCACCCCCATCTCCCCCACCTCACACCCCCCACCCCCACCCCACCCCACCCCTCCCCGGCGACGAGGGGGGCCCGGGGAGGGATGGCTGTCTCAGCCCTGGTGCTGGGATGTCATTTGGGGAACCGCTCTAGGCCGAGATGCCAGCTTGCTGCCCTGCTGCTTGGTGTCCGTCTCCATCAGCCATGTCCCCGAAAGGCACGTGAGCTCATGGACAACAGAGAGCGCACCCAGAAAACACCAAAGGGTCCTCCTGAACCCAACACGGCCATGGGTATGGATCCACGTAGAGGTCGTCGATCTCCCCATGGGATGCGTGAATAGGATCCACACAGACTCGATCGTGCCTCCGCTTCGATGGGCTGCCCTATCCGGAGAGATCGTGTGGGTCAGCGAGCGAGCAAACACGGAAGGGAACAAAACCAAAAACCGCAGCCAAGTCGAGGGAGTGCTGAGCCCGAGGAACTCGCCGATCCCGTGGCGTCATTTGCCGTACCCAGCCTTTCTCGATGGCAGAGAGAGATGTGGCGTGGATCCCCGTGTGGGTCGTTCGTGCCCGGAACCACGCAACGGATAGTGATCATGTCTCATTCGAATCCTCTCTCAAAAGATAAACCAGGTCTCTTGTTCCCATGATGGAATGGTATCTTTGAATGCAAAAGGGGATGACATGTGACAGGAAAATCAAAGTGGAATCGGCATCGCCAAGAGAGCGCCCCAAAATAGAGAAGGGGAAGGCCATGGAGGAAGAGGTCTGTGTCTCAGTCTGGAAACTCGGAGCACCTCCTGGGGAACAGAGTCCTCCGGATCCTCGAGACAGTGTTCCCGACATTCGAGACCCCTATCACACACACCCTCCCCTTTCCCTACCTCACTTGTGACAGCCTATCGACCCTGGAAGAAGAGACAGTTCCTTGTTTGCATGACAGTCCATCATCATTGCTCTCGGGTCGCTTTACAACCTCACGGAGTTTCAGCTTTCTAAGCCCCCGACTCTTTCCTGGGGAACGTTCCCCCGGTTTTTATTCAAACCTGTGTCCCTGCATGGCCATATCGAAGACCCCCAAATAAAGCTTTCTTTTTCTTTCTTTCTTTCTTTTCCCTTTTTTTTTTTTTTTTGGCGCAGCCGATACCGACTCTTCACGGAAAGACAAGAAAACTAGGGGATTTTATGTGTTTAATTTCCAGGCGTATTGAAATATCATTTCCTTCGTGAAGGACATATGACATCCTTCGTTCTCATGTGTACAGAATGGGGACAAGAGGCACCTGTACGTTGCGAAAGAATAATGACCGCCCAGGCGGTAGCTCATAGCTTTCTCACAGCCCACGCAGATCACGACTGGACGTGAAAGAGAGCGGAGTCACTCGGTCGTGTTCGACTCTTTGCGACCCCACGGACTGTCGCCTACCAGGCTCCTCCATCCGTGGACAGTTCCAGGCAAGAATCCTAGAGTGGGTTGCCATTTCCTTCTGCCATTGGACGGGAGGAGAATGATTCATGTCCACTGTCATGGCAACTTTCTCAGATGATCATGCTGCTGCTGCTGCTGCTGCTGCTGCTGCTGCTGCGTCGCTTCAGTCGTGTCCGAATCTGTGCGACCCCACAGACGGTAGCCCACCGGGCACCCCCGTCCCTGGGATTCTCCAGGCAAGAACACTGCAGCGGGTTGCCATGTCCTTCTCCAAGGCGTGAAAGTGAAAAGTGGAAGGGAAGTCGCTCAGTCGCGTCCAACTGTGAGCGACCCCCGTGGACTGCGGCCCACCAGGCTCCTCCCGTCCATGGGATTTTCCGGGCAAGAGGACTGCAGTGGGGCGCCATGGCCTTCTCCGAATAGTATCATACGATAAGAATAATGCTGTTCATTAGAATCACCGTGCTCGTTGTGACGTGTGCAGTATAGATGTACCTTATCCGTGAAGTCGTTTTTTTTTTTTTTTTCTCTCCCCCTTCCATCAATGCAATATCTTCCCATGCCTCCCTCCCCCAGCCGCTCTGTGATGATTGTTTTCTTTCTTTCTTTCTTTCTTTTTTTTTTTTGATGGCCATCATGGCATGTAAGTGGCATGAGAAAGTCTTTTTCTTTCTCTACCTGACTCATTCATTGGGCATCACGCCCTAAGTCACATCCATGCTCTCACCAGAGAAGAATGTGTTCGTTCCTGTGGCTCCGTGGGACATCTATGTCTACCTATCGATCGATCTCTCTCTGGATCGTGTGTCTTCTTTCCCTCTTCTTCCCTTGATGGACACTCGGGCTGTTTCCCTCTCTTGACCCGTGTGACGGATGCTGCCGTGGACGTGGGAGCGCAGATCTCTCTCTGAGGGTTAGATCCGGTGTCTCTTTTCTTTAGATGTCTCCCCAGAAGTGAGAGTGTAGGAAAGATCGATCACGTCTCGCCCACGACTCTTTTTCGAAGTCCTTCTGAGGGGATCCGGGGAATGAGCCTTTCTCTTCCGATAGACGCCGTTGGCATCCAGTGCGACCGCACACGTCTTAGGGAATACGGCGGCGACCGCGACGACAACCCAAACGCTCCCGCGAACGCGATGGTGCCCGAGGGTGTGTCCGCAGGACGACTCCCCGGTGCCAGCTTTCCACGTCGTCCACAAGCCCCCTGCGGTCGTCGGCAAGTCGTTCCCTCCACACGGAACCAGGGTTTTCGTGGGCCGGGGTTGCCCGGGTGCCAGTCGATCCCCAGATGAATGGAGCGATGCCAGACTCCTTGGGGCACAGAGCAGAGATACGTGGAATTCTTTCCACGAGACGAGTGCGATGAGAAGAGAAGAACGATGCGAAGTGGTGCCTGGGGAGCCAGAAAGAGTCGAACAGGAAAGAAAACACGTCAGACGAGAGGGGAGAAGGATTCAAAGCGAGTGGAGCACAATGGGGGAGACGGGCCCAGAAGAGGCGAGCAGATGCTGGGGGCACAGCACGCCCGGACCCGCGAGCCTGCAGGGAGCCCCGAGAGGGATGGCCGTCCACTGTCTGCAGGTCCGCGTGGGCCGATCTCCAGAGCCCGGACTGGGAAGGACTTCTTCACGGGAACGGGCATGCTCACGGTCCCCACGGGTCACGTCTCCACTGGGCTCTCCGCACTGTAGGGAGAGCTTCCCACCCTTCCGATGGCACGGTGAGCTGCGGTTTCTCGATCTCATCGACCGCAGAGTCAGCGAGCTTCCCGAGGGATAGGACGAGGTATTGGCCGACGGCATCCCACCCTAGACCCCGTATTGCTTTCCAATCACGGGATGTCTTTGACTTCTGTGGGGGTGTGCTGTGTCTTCACTGCTGTGCGAGCCGTTCTCTCTCCGTGGAGGAGGGGGCCGCTCTGCGCCTGTGTGTCTGGGCTTCTCGTGGCTGTGGTTCCTCTTGGGGAGCGTGGGCACTGGGGCACGTGGGCTTCGGTGGCTGCTGGGTGTGGGCTCAGCGCTCGCAGTGGCCAGGATCGATCGGCGAGGCCTATGGGCTTCGTGGCTCTGTAGCACGTGGGATCTTCCCGGGCCGGGGATGAAACCCGTGTTTCCTGCGTGGGCACGGGACGGTTTCCTACGGAGCCGCCGGGGAAGCCCCAGTCCCAAACTCGAGATGGATATCCTGACGTCCCCCGCTTGGGATGGGAGAGTTTCTGAACGATCAGGCCCGGAAAAGGGATCGCATCGTGACGGGTTGACCTTCGTTTCTCACAAACCGGCAGGCACCCTTGCTGCTTCTTGAAGTGTCCTAGAGAAGAAGACATCGGATTCCACATGAGATCAGCTTCTTTGACTAGCGATGGCACAACGGCCACGACAAGGGGGATGGATACACACAACAGTTGGTTTCTTTTGGACGATGAGCCCCCCTCTGTGTGTGTGTGTGTGTGTGTGTGTGTGTGTGAGAGAGAGAGAGAGAGAGAGAGAGAGAGAGAGAGAGAGAGAGAGAGAGAGATGCCTTCGTGGTTCTAAAGCAAGAAGCACTGAGGAGTGAAGACATTCTTGAACTCACATAGTTTCCTTCATTTCAGTCGTGATGGTCCAGTGATTTTGGAGGACGACATGGAATGTTTCAGGGTAGATGCTTTTCGAAGGCTGTGAGGGGACCTCCCTGGCTGGTGGTCCAGTGGTGAAGGATCCACCTGCCGATGAGGCGGGGGGACGGGGTGTTTTCCACCGAACCCCTGATCCGGGACGATGCCACAGGGCTCCGGGCAGGTTCGACACAAACCTACAGAACGGACGGTGCCAGGCGTGAAGGCGAGGGCACACGGCCCGGGGACTCTGGACGAGGATGACTGACGCGGACGGACACTGCCGTCTCCGTCTCCGTGGAGGTGGGTTGTGGCCAGCCAGCACGCTCCTCTGGGGCAGGCTGTTCCTAGGACCGTTGGGGAGCGTGCGCGTGCATGGGAGGAGCAGGGGAGCTGAGGGAACTCTCTATCCTCTCTGCTCCACGGGGCCCCCGGAACCCTCATCGGCTCAAAGAGAGGATTCGTCCCCGTGGAAAGACAGACCCGCACGCGAGTGAACCTCATTTCTGCTTCCCTTGGCTTCCGAAAGCGTGACGGTCAGGTTCATGCAACTCTCTGGATGTCTGTTCTTCCCGAGATCCCGGCCTACTCGCTGGAAGGACACGAGGAGCCGGATGAGATCTCCCTCTGCACGGCGGCGGCTCCAGCGTGCGCACGTTTCGGTGGCTACGGCTTGTGGACATCGCACCGAGAGCCGAAGCCCCGGTGTGACAGACGCCTGTTTCCACGATGGGTGAACGGTTCTCAGTGCGGGAAGCCCAATTCTTGCCCCTGCCTGTTCGATCTGCAGGGCCTCTGCAGAGAACAAACGTGCCCCATCTCATGACCGATCCCCTTTTCGGAGCCAGCCCGGTGCGTCCTCTGTTTCCCGGGCCACAGGCACACACTGGCACTGGGGAGTTGTGTCGTTGTTCCTCCTCCTCCTCCTCCTCCTCCCCCTCCCTGCCCCCACCCTTCCCCCCGCACGCAGGCTCCCCCACACCCCCGCCTGGCCCCGGCCCGTCCGGGTCTCCCCCACCCGCAGAAAAGGCCAGGAAACACATGGTCCCAGGACGACGCAGTCGAGAGACAGCGGCGGTCCCCTGGCATGCGGGGAGGAGACGCCTGAGCGTACCTGGGCCGACACCGCCACCGTGTGGGGCGAGAGGCCGGTGCGAGGAGAGCTCACGGGTTCCGAGGAGGAGGAAGAGGAGCAGGGGGGAGAGAGGGAGGCGGGGGTGGAGGGGAGGGCCGGGCTGAAGCTGTCTCAGGGCGAGGACGCGGAAGACAACGTTCCCCTTCAGAAGGGCGCTCCGAAGAGAGCGTTCCGGCCGGACCTCGAGAGCACCTTCAAGCTGGGAGCGGGGTGGGGTGGGGGAGGGAGTCATCCGGACGCAGGCAAGACACCGGGCGCAGAAGGCGAGGCCGACTCTTGGCCAAAGGGAATCGGATGCTTTTCTGTCCATGGGTTCCACCCTCAGACTCTCACGGGGAATCCAGCCAGCCAGCCAGCCAGCCACCATCGTGTCGCTCCTTTTCTGTTCTCTACGTGTTTCATGGCGAGTGAGTGAGAGAGTCTTTCGATGGTTTGCTAGGATGTGGGAATGTCGTGGGACCGTGGTCCTTGTCAGCCGTGGATGAACAGAACGGCTTCAGCTTTCGGGGTGATCCTGAACTCCCACGCCGAGGCAGGCAGGCCCGTGTGTCCCTGTGTGCCGGAGGACACCGTGCTACCTACCCACAGCTTGATCTCGGACTGAACGCGAGCACCGTGGGGAGGGTGTTCGTGGGTTGGCTTCATTTCCTTTCCCGATGGCGCTCACCTGACCGTCCTGTCCACTCTTTGGATCCTTGATCTCCCCCTCCCCCTCGAGGCCTTTTCTTTCTCCTCCTCCTGCTCCCCGTCCTCCTACTCACCCTAGTTTCTCTCCCCGCCTCCCCACTCCCCGCCCCTCCACACACACACACGCGAGTCCCACTCTTCTCAAATGGACCTCTGACTGACTGCCAACGTTTTCTTTCGCCTTCTTTCCTTCCTCCCGTCCTGCTTCCTTTCCTTTTTTTTTTTTTTCTTCCCCCTTCGTGTTTTGTTCCCCCGTTCCTTTTCAGCTGTACCGACGACGGTTTCGAGTGTAGCGCGTGACACAGCGATCACCAGGATACATCTAGTGAGGGACCGTCCGTCACCACTGGGCGTCACGGCAGATGACATCCGGGGTCATGGCGTGCCCGCGACTCACGGCTTTCCTGAGGGGAAGGTGGCGCCGCGTCATCCGTCTCCCTCATTCTCTCCCCCACCCCACCCCCCGCCACCGTGTCCCCCGCTCCTTCCTCCGGCCACCCCTCACGTGTTCCGTGGTGGTATCTTAGGAGCCTGTTTCTCTTTGGTTCTGTTGTGTTCACGGTGCATCGTTTGGTAGGTGCTGCGTGGAAACGACGGCTCTGAGGTATTTCGTGGAGCATAATCCCCTCTAAAGGTCTCTCCAAGTTCCTGCAGACTGTGAGATTTCATTCCCTTCTGGTGGTTGAGTCCCATTCCTCTGTGTGTGTGTGTGTGTGTGTGTGTGTGTGTGTGTGTGTGTGTGTGTGTGTGTGTGTGTGAGTGAATAGACACAGGCGTAGGCACACAGACAGAGAGCTCTCTCCTTCTGTGTGTACGGATGTCTACCTAGGTATGGGGGTCGATCCCACACATACACACGTCCGTATCTTCTTTGTCCCCTCCGTGGGCACTCCGTGGAGTGGCTGGGTTGGGTCGAAGGGGGACTCTTTGGTGGAGTGTTCCGAGGGAATCGCAGGACTCTTTTCCCTAGGGATGTGGTTTCTCTCTCTGGGAGGCCCCAGGGGATGAGATGTGATCTCTCCGAGTCCGCCCACATGTTCCTCAGCGGCAGCAAAGACGCGTTCGATCGATCAGGAGCCACTGTCTTCTGATGTGTCGAACTTGCTGTCGCGATTGCGATTCCAGCTCCTGGGCCTTTCCCCTCCGAATGAGAAGGATCATTGTCCAGACAGACGCCCCGGGATGCTTCCGTGAGCCCGCCCCCACCCCCGGCAGCCCCAGCCCAGCCCAGCCCGGCCCAGCCCAGCCCTGCCGCTGATGTGTTTTCTACCTTGTGCTTCTGGGTGTCTGTCTGTTCTCCCTTTCTTTGGAAGGAAGGTGTCTGCTCGGGCCCCCTGCCTGCCTGCCCACTTCGCTCATCGGGGGTCGTTTCCCTTTGGGAGGCTGAGTTGTCTGACGCCTTGATCCGTTGTGGACAGAAAAGCCCCTTTTGCAATATGCTTGCGCTTTCCCCGTATATACCACACACACACACACACACACACACACACACACACACACACACACGGATGTGTGTTTCCGTCCGTGTGTGTCTGTGAGTATCCATATGTACATAGATACACCTATAGATACTCACACGCGCGCACGTACACATCTACACAGACACGTGGGTATCTGTGCACAGAGGCACATGGACACGGACTTCTAGGGACGTGTGTGTATACACACGCACGTTCGCATATGCGTTGACGTGTGTGCGCATCTATGCCCATGCATCTGCGTATAGGCACTCTAGACGCACCCGTGCACCTGTACGTGCGTACGTGCACGCATGTCTACTTCTACAGACCTGTGTGTATATCGACACATAGACACTCGCACGTCTGTGCGGACCTCTGTACGCGAGACGTAGACGTCTATGGATGTGTCCGTATGTGCGTATGCATGTGTGCATACACACACGCGGAGAGATGCGTCTAGGGAAGCATGCACGGACGTGTACGCATATACGTGCACCCACACCTGTGTGTCTACATCACACGTACACACACGTGTGCATCTGTATGTGTTGACACGTCCGCCTTTCTTTGTATGTATGTGTCTATGGATACCGACGTCTCTGCACATGTGAGCGTGTGTATTCGTGCCTGTGTGTATCCGTGTACGTCTGTGTATATATGCCTGTGTCTACGTGTAGACACGCAAGCATACACGCACAGTAGAGACGCCTAGGCATCCACGTGCGCACACAGACACATGCGTGTATGTGAGCATGCCCTTCGAACGTGTTTGTTGATACCCATGTGTGCGCGTATATATAGACGCGAATACGCGTGCGTATACATATGGACACGCGTCTAGGCACATGTGCATGCGTTCTCGCTCTCTCGCCCCCCTCCCCCTCCCCTCCCCTCCCCTCCCCTCCCCTCCCCTCCCCTCCCCCTCCCCCTCCCCCTCCCCTCCCCCTCCCCCTCCCCCTCCCCCTCCCCCTCTCTCTGACTTTTCAGCAGCCGGAGCAGTTCTATGACTTGACTTTGCTGCCTGGTGGTTTTGTTTCATTTCCTTTCTGATCTACTTCAAAAAGTTATTGATTCATGTAACTGGCTGTTGTCCTGGAACACGGGGTTTATTTAGTGGATCCCTATTGACTCGGTCCGGTCCTCCTCAGCTCCACGCCCCCCAGCCCCACCCCCCACCCCCCACCCCCGCCCCTCCCAACCCCCACTCCTGCAGCCCTGCCACCCCAGACCTCCCGCCCGCCCTCCCGCCCGCCTGCCATTCTGGTGTTTGTGGCCAGTTCAGTTCTTTGGAAATCCATGTTCTCCTGACCTCAAGGGCACTTTCCCCACCCACCGGCGCGTGCTCGGGTGTGTGGTCTTCGGACTCTGTCGCGGTCTCTACCCAGGTTGAGTTGTGTCTTCTCTTGTTGGGGGTTCCGAGTGTGTCTCCTCCTTTTTCTTTGTTGCTCCTGGGCTTGCGTGTCTGTGTCTGCTTTCCAAAGTCCTGCTTTGTTCTCCGAGCAGCGCTCGCCTGGTTTCGCTTTGCCGGCCCCTCCCTCCCTCCCTCCCTCCCTCCCTCCCTCTCTCTCTCTTGCGGGGGAGGGGGGCCGGGGGAGTCTGCGATGCCGCTGGTGCCCCTCTCTCCGCCGAGCCCCCACCGCCCGCCGGCGTCTCCGTGGAATGTCCCCCCCAGCACCCCGGAATCGCGTGGGGGAGTGAGTCTCCTCCGTGGCAGCCTCCTGAGGAGACCCTTCCCAGCGTCTCTCCCTTCCTCTGCGGCCGGGGTCGCGTCGCGTCGCGTCGCTCGGCGGCGGAGGCTCCGGGCCGAGCTCGGGCGTCTGGGCGGCCGGCGCGGTGGCGTCCCCGGCGGCCGGCGACAGCGACACGTCCTCGGGACGTTCGAGTCGCTTGTCGGGAGCCACCTGGCGGCCGCTTGGATATTGTCCCTCCCCTCTGGAGCTTCGGCGAGGCCTTTCAGGAGGATTGTGACTCAGCCTCTGGGCCCGAGGCAGAGCTCTCAGACACCGGCGACGCTGGCGGCGACAGTCCCGGTGGCGCCGAGGCCTGGGGACAGTCCCGCTGTCGCCGGAGATTGGTTCTCTAGGTTTCCGAGGAGGGTGACCGTCGCGGCGCACCGGAGCCGGCTTGCGGGGCGGCCTGACCGGGTCGACCAGCATCTCCCCGTGCCCCCGTGCCCCTGCGGCCGCGGAGACGGACCGCCCGGACCCTGCCTGGGCCGGGCCGCCGCGGTGGGCGGGGAGAGGGTCTTCCCTGCCCGGAGCGCCTGGACTCGGGCTCGGCGGTCCGGACTCCTCCTGGGCCGCCCTCAGGAGCGTGTGCTTCGCCCTCGGCCCCGCTCCGGAGGTGGGGACCGGCCCAGACGGTGGCTTGGAGGTCGCCGGAGGGCGCGCCTGGGTCCGGGCCCTCGGGTCCCTTCTGCCCGGGGTGTTTTCCGCGTCGCACTCCGGAGGCGGGGACCCGAGGGTTGACCGGGGGAGGCGCGTGTGCGGTCCCCCCCGTGGGGTCCGGTCGCCCGAGGCGTCTCCCGGCACACGTGCTTTTTCTCTGTCAAAGTCCTGACGGGTCCGGAGACGTGGATGGACCGGACCCTGCTTCCGCGGGTGGCCGGGGAGGGCGCGCTCGACCCTTCAGCGTGCCCTCGTGGGTCTCGGTCGTCGGACGCGACTTTGGCTCACCCCTCTCCGACTCTCTGAATCCCAGTCGGGAGGTGGGGACCGGCTCGGGCCGTCCTGGATGCCCCGTCTGGGACGGTCTGGGCCCCGGGCGCGGTCCCTGGTCGGGGCCCGCTCGTCTCGTGGGAAGCGCCTCGCTGACGGTTCTGTCTTCTGTTTTCCTTTGGCACATCGAAGCCAAATCCCCGTTCGGAGACTCGGACGGACCGGTACCCCTACCCGGGTGGACGGAGCGGGGAGGGCGTCCTCGGCCAGCTCCCCTCCCCCCCCCCCCCCACCTTGGTGTCCGCGGCCCCGCTTTGGCCACCACGCGCCCCCTCCCCCCTCCCGGTCGACCAGATGACCCCCCCCGCCCCCAAGAGAGCTCGGGGCCTGGTGTTTATGGGGCAGCGTTGGGGACAGGTGGCCGGGACAAGGTTCCGGGGGCCCTCTCTGCGAGTCGTAGATGGGCTCCGCTGTCGGCTGGTGTCATTTCGTCGCCCTTAATAGGCCTTTTTTGCCACCAGGTAAGTGCTGACACGGTCTCCTTTGGTGTCTGCCACCGAGGACTGTGGGTCTCTGGACGCACGCGGGGCTCTGGGTTTCTGGGCCGCCAGCTGGTGCCCGGTTCGGCCCTTGCCGCTGGAGCCGCCCGCCTGGGCCTGTGCGCCGGCTCCTGTGTGGTGTCGTCTGGCTGACCCGACCCTTGGTGCCACCTCCGGTCTCTGGGCGACCCGAGGGTGGCGGGGCGGGGTGGCGCGGCGCGTGGGTCTTCTACCCTGGGCGTCCCTCACCCCCGCTGTGGGCACCTGGTGGCGGCTGGGACGACCCCCGCCCTGTGGGCTCCGTGCCACGTGTCAGGCGTTCTCCTCTCGGGGTCGTCGGCTGCTCTCGCCTGAGGCGAGGTGGGGGGGGGACGGAGGTTGCCGGCGAGGCTGAAAGCGGGCCCCTCTGGTGACTGTCCTCACCGTGCCTCCCCCCGCTCCACCTTGGCTCAATGGATCGATGTGGTGTGGTCGTGTTCTCCCGGGCCGAGCCTAAGCCGTGCCAGACGAGGGACGGGCGTTCCCAGTGAGCGCGTCCGCTCTTCTCGGTCTGTCCGCGGGGCCCCTCGCTTGTCTTCTCCCCCCCCACCCCCCCCCCCCCGCTGCCCATCAGGGAGGGTGAGGAGGAAGGCAGGGGTTGGGTGTGGCCTCTGGCCCTGATCTTCGGTCTCCTGTCCTTTGCCTCGGGGCGTCAGTGGGGGCCGTTGGTCTTCTGACACCGCAGATTGCTCTCGCTTCGCCTTCTCGGCGTGTGCCCGGCGAGCGGCCCTCCCTGTGGCGGGGAGGGCTGTGCCGCCGCCGCCACGCTGCGCACCCCACGCGGGTGTGTGAGCGTGCCTCGCGTGACCCTCGGTGGTGCCCCTGGAGCGCTCCAGGTCGTCCCTCAGGTGCCTGAGGCCGAGTGGTGGTGTCGTTTCCCTTAACCCGGTGTCCCCCTCGGGTCCGCGCCACGGTGGCGTGTGTGTCCCGTTGAGTGGCTCTCTTCGGGGGACGGGGGGTCGAGGCGGTAGGGAGAGGCGTGCCTGTTCCCCTCGTCGTGGAGGCCTTCCTTGGCGGATGAGGCCTCGCAGGGGGCGGGACGCGGGCTCTGCTCTGGCCCTGACCGCGCACACGCTCCTGCGCGGTGGTCCGCTTCCCTGTACCGCAGACCCCTCCCGCCCAGCTGAGGACTGGTGGCTGGTGGGAGCGCCTCCGTGGGCCCGAAGGCGACACGGTCCGGGTGAGGGACGGCGCGCCCTCGGTGAGAACGCCTTCTCTAGCGATCCGAGAGGGAGCCTTGGGGTACCGGACCCCCCAGCCGCTGCCCCTCCCGAGTGCGCAGTGGCCACCGTGGCGACTGCCAGAGCACGTGGGCAGAGCAGAACTCCCCCGCCCTCCGTGGGAGGGGAGGGAGTTGGGTGCGCCGGCCCCGCGGTGGGGCCGTGTGCCGCTCGTTGCCTACCGCGGCCCGCGCCTCCCCCCTCCGAGTCGGGGGAGGGTCCCGCTGGGCCCCGCCGGGCGTCCGGCAGGTGGGGGGCCGTGTGCGTGCGGCCGGCCCCCCCGTGGTGTGAGCCCTGGGGGAAGGGGGGCCGGGTCGGGGCGCGACGCCCGGTCGGCCTCGGCTTCTCCGGCCCCGCGGCTGGTGGTGAGGGGGAGCCCGTCGCGCCCGCCCCCGCCCCCTGAGCCGCAGCTGGTGGCGGCGTGCGGTCACGGTCCGGGCCGCCTCGCTCGAGAGCGTTGTGCCCGGGGTGTCGCGCCTCGGGGTTCAGACTCAGACGGAAGACGGACCTGTCGCGGATGGATGGCGGAAGACGGGTGGACGGCTCGCCGGCCCTGGCGGCGGGGCCGGGTCGTGGGCCACGCTCCGGGGATGGCCGGGGCCGGCCGGCGCCCCGGGCGTCGCGGGACCGCCCTCGCGTGCGGGTGGCGGTGGGATCCCGCGCTGGTGTTCCTGGGGGCCCGGCCGCGTGCCCGGTCTCTTTCCTCTGGTCCCCGGACGGCGCCCGCGTCCCTGTCCCGCGGCCCCCGCCGTGCGTGCTTGCCGGCCCCTCCCCGCCGCCGCCGCCGGCCTCGCCTCTCCTCGTCCCGCGCGTGCGACCGCCCGCGTTCCAGTCCCCTGTCTGGGCCCGAGCCGGCCTCGCCTCGCCTCACGTGGGTGTCGTCCCCCGGCCTCTGCCGGGCCGGTGGCGTCCCCGGGCGGAGCAGTGCCCTCGGAGCCCTGAGCGAGG